>NC_092152.1:18492080-18792080 GCF_045791955.1 Oncorhynchus clarkii lewisi | reverse complement strand
AGTAATCATAATATTAACTTTAGTATTATTAGATTATAGGCTACTATTATGGGCTTTTATTTGCCTCATCACTAACACTAATATTATATCCACCCTTTTTCTTCTCAGAGCGCGCGAGTTTCCTGATTGGCACCGGCTAACGGCGCGCGGATGTGTTTAGATTCTCCCTTCCCCTCTCCTGTAATCCTCATCATCCATCCCTCCCCTTCCCCCGCGACGGGTCCGTAAGTGCCTGAATACCATGTGATAATAGAGCGAGACCTGCAGGGGTCTCTGCGCCGCTCCAGCCTTACAAAAACGGCAAGGGGTGGCCAGAAGAGCGCACACGAAGAGCATTAGGCCCAAAGCGAGGAGCATCACCAACTCCTGCCCTGTACTGTCGCAGAGACTGCGAAAGAGGCGGACTTTATTTGATGTGTTGTACTTTTACGCGCGAGATAAACGTGTAGGCTAAATTAGTGTGCGCCTGTGGACGGAAAAAAAACACGATTCTTCAAGGAAACCTTTTGGTGCTTTTTGTGATCCGCATCTTTGGGGAATTCATCTGGAGAAAACATGACCAGAGTCTGTGTCTGTGTTTGCCTGACTGACTCACTTATGATCTTCCATGTACACCACTAAAAGAAGAACAACATGCCAGGAGATCAATGATTTTGGTGTCTCCAAACTGTGGAAAACTCTGACTCGCGCCAAGTCACTCATACTGACCAAAGACTTGCAACAACATTCAGGCGCCCTTAAACAGCATATGCTATTGATACATCATAAATAAGTAACCAAAAGCATGCCTCGTCCGGGGAAGAACTCGTACAGCGAGCAGAAGCCGCCTTACTCTTATATCTCTCTGACAGCCATGGCCATCCAGAACTCCACCGAGAAGATGCTTCCACTGAGCGACATCTACAAGTTCATCATGGACCGATTCCCTTACTACCGGGAGAACACACAGCGGTGGCAGAACTCTCTGCGACACAACTTGTCCTTTAACGACTGCTTCATCAAAATCCCCCGGCGGCCCGAACAGCCGGGGAAGGGCAGCTTTTGGGCCCTGCACCCAGACTGTGGAGACATGTTCGAAAACGGCAGCTTTCTACGCAGGAGGAAGCGCTTCAAACTGCTGCGCGCTGAGCACATGGCCTGCAAGAGCTCCCCAATGATGCACTATTTCCACCACCAGGGCAAGCTGAGTGGAGGGCATCATGAGCACCAAGGCCCCGCCGCGGCAGTGGGAAGGCTCCCCCACTTCCAGAGCTACGGCAGCATCAACTGCGGACAGTCCGGCGGCTTCAAGCACCCGTTCGCCATTGAGAACATCATAGGTCGGGACTACAAGGGCGTGATGACAAGCGGGCTGCCCATCACTTCGGTAATGCAGCACCTGGGCTACCCTGTGCCCGCGCAGCTCAGCAGTGTGGTCAACTCAATGTGGCCGCACGTCGGCATGCTGTCAGATTCCATGAGCGCCATGCCCCTACCAGTCTCCTCAGAGTACGCTCCCTTTGGCGTGTCCATGAAGGATCTCTACCACCACGCGAGCGGACAGACGCTACCCACCATGCCCGTGCCCATCAAACCGACCCCGTCTATGGGTCCGATGCCCGGTCTTTCGGGCCTTCCGCCCGGCCCATCGCATCTCTGCTCCCCTTCTTCCTTGCTGGAGAAGAATGGTTCCGATCCTTTGGAGGGCATGGGCAATCCGATACACCCGGTTCTCCTGCTGCCTTAACCGGATAAAACGTCAAAAACTCGATTCTGTATCGACGAGGGAACAAACAACATAAGGGGCAAGAGCAGTATCTAAAATGTTAATCATTTAGCCTATAGTTGCCTAAAAGTTGAGCAGGTATGGTGACCTGTGAAGGAATTCAGACTGTAGGCCTATCATTCTAGTGATGAGTTGGCTACCACGCATTTCAGCATAATTTGTTCTTACTCCATTAGCACATTGTGAAGGCATTTGCCACATTAAAAGTGGCACTGAAATACAATCAGGAATTGACCCAAAGAGAGTTTTGATTTAATAATCATAATTAATTCAATAAAAATATAGAGGAAGATCAAAACTTGCTGCCTCAGTTTTTACATGTTTGAGTGGATAATATAAATTGTTTTAAAGTTTTTGTTCATTAGATTTAATTGAATAATTAAATGTGTAGTTTAATAATAACACAATGTATATGGACTGTTGTTATTAGCACGTAAGATAAATGTTATAACTGTAAAATAACATTATTTATCTTAAGAGATTTATAAAGAACTTTAAACGAAATACATGATCTGTCATGAGTTATTGTGTTAAGTTTTAATTGGAATGATTTCTTTGAATTATCGAGACGTTATTTTTCTGATGTTGTTTGCTAGTTTTCATTTAGTGCGTGACACCTCGTGCGAAAGTCATGAGAGCAAGTTCAACTATTTTGCACCTTATTAGGCCTATAGGCCTACACACGATATTTCAGGTTTCAATTTATGCGGTTACATTCAAGCTTATTCAAACTCATTCACACTCTTGAAAATGTTGTAATACAAACATAAAGGCAAATGTTTGCTTTGAGGGGTATCGTGATATTCACAGAGCTGGTCACGGAGCTGAAGAGTAGTTTATGCCTTTTATGGTTATTGTTAGGTTTGAAACATCTACACATTATCACACACATGGGCGAGGCCAATAAAGCGCCAAAAAAACGTTCTGTCTCGCGCGGAACCTAACCCAAATGAAACCGTTTATTAACGAGTGATTTCTCAGTGTTTGTATACAAGCCAATGTCCCACATATTGAATTATATTGAAACATCCTGTTAGGCTATGCTAACATCAAATATAATTTCCAGAATATTGTTGTAACATGTAGCATATAGGCCTATAATTGGAAGCTCTAAACGTTAATTATTAAATGAATAGGTTATTAAATCTGTCAATCAAATTCAGTTTTTTGCAAGAACTCAAGAGGTAGCACTGTGTGTGCATGTGTGCCTATGAGTGTGTGTGCCACAAAAGATGGATGGGGGGTGGGGGGTATTATATATCTCCATAACTTCAAAAGCGGGCATTAGATGAAGTTTTCTTTTGTTTTTCTCTTTTCAACATAATCCCACCTTTGAAGTCCAGGGAGCAGGTCCCCTCCAGAACACAAAGGGCTTGGTACTGCCCACTGACAGTGACTTACTTTCAGGCTGTCTTCCTGTTTAGCATGCCAAAGGCAACCATAACCCATGCCATTGTCACACCAGCCTCTGAACAAATAATTGAGATGCACAAGTGGAGGAAAGACGTGGGAGCTAGGATTGAAATTGGTCTGTGTCATTATTAACGAGGTCTCTGTCACACAAACACACACGCATGCACACACACTCTTTTCTTTCAAATTATATTTTTTATAATTAATCTCTCTTTCTCTCTCAAGTCATATCAAATCAAGAGACAAAAGACACAGAGGTATGAATCTGAATAGGGTTGAAAGTGAGATTATGACCATTTGTTTGCAAAAGGCAAAAACTTTATTATATCTTATAAAAACTGTTAGCATGAACTAAATTGTATGACATGAATATGAATCTAACTTTTGTTCTGTGAAAATCTGTTAATCATGAATAATATGACTGTTAAGATGAATAAAATATGAGGTCAGGGGGTCGTTGCTGCGCGACCCTCCCAAGAATAATGCTCCAGTCTTGAATAGGAGATGAGACATTAACCATAATTACCCAGACTCCATCGGGCCAGGGTGACAAATTCTACATGCGTTTTTTTAATGACCAACAAGAACAGGCCATCATAATGAGCAGCTTAATTCATTAATGCTCTCATTCATCCACACACACACGCACGCACGCACGCACACACACACACAAAGCAGAGCAGAGCAGAGCAGAGATATGATATTCTCTGAAACGGATCGTACATTTTAGTATAATGGGTAACATTGCATGAGAGAAATTTAGTCAATTGGTAAAAACATATAATTGCATTGATAGATTCATTATTTAATCCAGTAGAATTTAGGGTGAACAATGAGATTTCTCTGTGCCACTGCTGCAGTTATCTATAGTCAAGTTAAACCATCAGTGCGGACATAAACGAACAGGTCTACTCATCCACACAGGCTAAACTATAGAGAAAAGGGGTGTGTTTGAGATTGACTACATTGCAGTTGGGGATGGCAGACTACCAAAAAAACACAATGAGCCATCATCACTAATGGTGAGGTGATTTGTAGATCATCAGTTAGTCTCCCTTCGCCAACTGCAATGTAGTTATTCTCAAGCATGCACAAAGACCCTTGGACTGCAGCAGTGCATTTTTTCTCCCTCTCTGCACAAACTCGTGGATTTAGAAGACGGGAGACAGTAGAGAACGAGACCCCACACAAGGGCACAAGGGCTTCACTATGTAGCAGTACTAATGAAATTATAATATTCTTAAGAGGTTTCTTTTTCAACTAGAATCTTCAGTGCCAGAAGAAGTGTGAGCTCGGAGATACATCTCAGGACCTTGAAAGAGCAACTCCACTGTGCAACTGAGAAACTTTACACACTCGATCCACAACATTAGAATATATCAAAATGCTGACATTTAACCATTGTAATTATATGTCACCTACAGTATGCTGACGTGCTACTTACTATACATGTCACTCCTGACAAACTCCTGCAAGCCTGAGGGCTAGCACACTACCACCTGTGCCATAAAGGTCCACACATCTCTTGCCAGAGGCCGTAGAAGTACAACCACACACAAGGAGGCTACTCTTTTGTTGACCAGGTAGTAGTAGTACTATGCACTCCAATAGCCTACATCTGTACACAGCTGTCTTCAAAGCCAGCCTTACAGACTGCCTGAAAGAGTTAGCTTCATCGTGCTAACGTATGTGATTCACTGCTAGCGGGCGCTGGGAGTATGGACCACAGCTGCTGCCACTCGGTAATGGCCGCCTCACCGTCTGTACCACACCAGCCTCTTGACGGTGGGGATAGTTGGCACGTGTCTGCTGCCCGTGAAGCCAGCCAAGCCTGACCAATGAACAGCTCACCTAGGCAGCATTAACCATCAGCTCAGGCGACAGAGAGAAGCTGTCAGCGCTAGCGCTATAAATGGTAGGTCACCTAGAGAGGACCACAGATTACAATAACTCTCTCTATTCATTGTCTCTCACTCTTTGCCCCACCTCTTCTCTTTCTCCAACCCTTTCATTCTCCCTCTCCGTTATATCCACCCCTCTTTCCTCTTGCTCTCAATCCCTTTCTCTCTTATGTTCTCTCTCACTCTATGATTGAGGGTGATTCAGTGCTCAGAGGGTCTAGCTGCCCTCCTGGCTGAAGTAAGCAATCTCCGTTGAACAAGGTCCTCTGACGCAGCTCATCCAATCTCCATTCTGCTGTCTGCTTTAATGGTTCACATTATTTTACCTGATTAGACATTATTACTCTTTATTATGGATTGCAAAAAGAGGTTAGGGGGCAGTCTTGTTGGCCTCTGTCCCAAACTTTCTCCTCTTTAAATCTTTTCTCCTCTTTCATCTCTCATTTTCTCACATTGAGACACAGTCCAGTCGGAGAAGAGGTCCCAGAAACTTTCCAACCTTTTGAGGAGGTTAAGGTGGGAGGGGATAAGCGCTCATATTCTTATTTATGGCCTCAACAATAGAAACGGAGGGTAAAGTACTCAAAAAATACTGAAAGGACAAAGTCAATATTTGTATTTTCTCTGTATGAACGATTATAGTTTGAACAGTTACATTTAAATCTGCTGCTGCCTACTAGACTTTCACACATGGGTTGTATACATTAGACAAAACAGAAAAAAAGAAGAAAAAAACAGCCTGAAAACGTGAGGGACATTCTGTGCTCGTTTTTGTTATCCTTTACAAAACATTTTGCTATGGTGTGCCCTAATGAATATGACCATGCCCTGATTGGGCTCTACACTGTTCCAGCTATTTACCTTCCCATCCCCATGTCATTACCCACCTCAGGGGATATTAAGGATCTATAGTTGGATGTCTGACCGTCGGACTGAACCACAGCCCTCTTTGTCCAGTAAGAGAGTAGAGGCAACAGGACTCTCCCTGCCTTAAGGCCACAGATATGGAGTTACCGGGCCTGCGGGGAAGGAGGAAAGAGAGAAACAGAGAAGAATCAGTATGTATATTTCTATGATGTCTGTTTTAGATGTTTATTTACAGGGGCGTTGCACCCCAAAAATCTGAGGGGGCACAAATTAGGTGAGGATCGCTTTTTCTGCATTCTGCTTAATTCTATGTAAAAAAATAAGTATATTTTACTGCATATCTATGTATCCCTCTGACTGGTGGTTATTTATTTATATATGTTTACCCCATCTTGTCTCATCGCTGCAACTCCCCAACACGCTCGGGAGGCAAAGGTCGAGTAATGCATCCTCCGAAACGTTACCCTCCAAGCTTCTTAACTCCCACCAGCACCAATGTATTGGAGGAAATACCATTCAACTGACGACCAAGGTCAGCCGGCAGGTGCCCGGCCCGCCACAAGGAGTCATTAGATTGTGATGAGCCAAGTAAAGCCAAGTAAAGCCCCCCTGGCCAAACTTTACTTAATAATATACAGAACCAGTCAAAAGTTTGGACACACCTGTCACGTCTCTCATCAGAAGGCATGGACCAAAGCGAAGCGTGGTAAGCGTTCATGATAAATGTATTAATCAAAACACTCAAACAAAATAACAAAGAGTGAAAACCGAAACAGTCCTGTCAGGTGCAGACACTAAACAGAAAATAACTACCCACAAAACCCAAACAAAAAAGGACAATATTTTACCTTCATTTAACTAGGCAAGTCAGTTAAGAACATATTCTTCTTTTCAATGATGGCCTAGGAACAGTGGGTAAACTTCAATTTCAGGGGCAGAACGACAGATTTGTACCTTGTCAGCTCGGGGATTTGAACTTGCAACCTTTCAGTTACTAGTCCAACGCTCTAACCACTAGGCTACCCTACCGCCCCATATATGATCCCCAATCAGAGACAACGATAGACAGCTGCCTCTGATTGGGAACCACACCAACATAGAAATAAAGAAATTCGATTGCCCACCCTAGTCACACCCTGGCCTAACCAAGACAGAGAATAAAAGCCTCTCTATGGTCAGGGCGTAACAGTACCCCCCCCCCCCCCAAATCAAATCAAATCAAATTTATTTATATAGCCCTTCGTACGTCAGCTGATATCTCAAAGTGCTGTACAGAAACCCAGCCTAAAACCCCAAACAGCAAGCAATGCAGGTGTAGAAGCACGGTGGCTAGGAAAAACTCCCTAGAAAGGCCAAAACCTAGGAAGAAACCTAGAAAGGAACCAGGCTATGTGGGGTGGCCAGTCCTCTTCTGGCTGTGCCGGGTGGAGATTATAACAGAACATGGCCAAGATGTTCAAATGTTCCTAAATGACCAGCATGGTCGAATAATAATAAGGCAGAACAGTTGAAACTGGAGCAGTAGCACGGTCAGGTGGACTGGGGACAGTAAGGAGTCATCATGTCAGGTATTCCTGGGGCATGGTCCTAGGGCTCAAGTCCTCCGAGAGAGAGAAAGAAAGAGAGAATTAGAGAGAGCATATGTGGGGTGGCCAGTCCTCTTCTGGCTGTGCCGGGTGGACATTATAACAGAACATGGCCAAGATGTTTAAATGTTCATAAATGACCAGCATGGTCGAATAATAATAAAGGTGCGGACTCCGGCTGCAAAACCTGACTCTAAAGGGGAGGGTCCGGGTGGGCATATCTTCACGGCGGCGGCTCCGGTGCGGGACGTAGATCCCTCCGCTTTGGTGGCGGCCCTATTGCATGGACCTTCACTGGAGGAACCGGGCCGTAGATCATCGCCGGAGGAACCGGGCCGTAGATCATCGCCGGAGAAAACAGACCACCGATCATCGCCGGAGGCTCCGGACCGGGAACCGTCGCCGGAGGCTCCGGACCGGGAACCGTCTCTGGAGGCTCCGGACTGGGGACCGTCTCTGGAGGCTCCGGACTGGGGACCGTCTCTGGAGGCTCCAGACTGGGGACCGTCGCTGTAGGCTCCAGACAGGGAACCGTCTCTGCAGGCTCCATGCCATGGATCGTCACTACAGGCTCCGTGCCATGGATCGTCACTTGAGGCTTCGTGCCATGGATCATCACTGGAGGCTTCGTGCCATGGATTATCACTGGAGGCTCCGGGCCATGGATTATCAATGGAGGCTTCGTGCCATGGATCATCACTACAGTCTCCGGACCATGGATCATCACTGGAGGCTTCGTGACATGGATCATCACTGGAGGCTCTGGGCCATGGATTATCACTGGAGGCTTCGTGCCATGGATCATCACTACAGGCTCCGGGCCATGGATCATCACTACAGGTTTCGTGCCATGGATCATCACTGGAGGCTTCGGACCATGGATCATCACTGGAGGCTTCTTACGTGGAGCCGGAACAGGTCTCACCGGACTGAGGAGACGTACTGGAAGCCAGGTGCGTGGAGCTGCCACAGGGTTTACCAGGCTGGGGAGACATACTGGAGGACTGGTACGTGGAACAGGAAAAGGTCTCACCGGACAGGGGAGATGCACTGGAAGCCTGGTGCGTGGAGCAGGCACCGGATACACTGGGCCGTGGAGGCGCACTGGAGATCTCAAGCGCAGAGCTGGCACAACCCGTCCTGGCTGGATGGTTACTTTCGCCCGGCAAATGCGGGGCGCTAGCACAGGACGCACTAGGCTGTCCAGACGCACCGGTGACACAGTGCGCAGAGCCGGCGCAGGATATCCTGGGCCGAAGAGACGCACTGGGGGCCATCCGTCCTGGCTGGATGCCCACTGTAGCCCGGACAATGCGAGGAGCTGGAATATAGCGGACTGGGCTGTGACTGCGCACTGGAGACATTGTGCGCATCACCGCATAACACGGTGCTCGACCAGTCACACGCTCCCCACGATAAGCACGGGGAGTTGGCTCAGGTCTAAACCCTGACTCCGCCAATCTCCCCGTGTGCCCCCGACCCAATTTTTTGGGGGAGCTGCCTTTCAGGCTTTCGTACTAGCCGTGACCCTTTGTAAAATTGCTCCTTCCTTGTGGACACCCCTTCAAATTAGTGGATTCGGCAATTTCAGCCACACCCTTGCTGACAGGAGTATAAAATTGAGCACACAGCCATGCAATCTTCATAGACAAACATTGGAAGTAGAATGGCCTTACTTAAGAGCTCAGTGACTTTCCACATGCCACAGTCATTTGTAAATGATGTCTGAGTGTTGGCGCGTGCCTCTGGCTATCCGGAAGAAGAAAATAAAATAAACAAGTAAATGATTCCTGATGGTTTGCTTTAGATAAGGATTTTGAAATGATTTAAACGTTTACTTTTGATCCTTAAGTATATTTTAGCAATTACATTTACTTTTGATACTTAAGCATATTTAAAAACAAATACTTTTAGACTTTTACTCAAATAGTATTTTACTGGGTGACTTTCAGATTTACTGAGTATGAAAATTGGGTACTTTTTCCATCCCTGCTTATATGTGTATTAAAGTACTAAAAAGTGAAGTATTTGGTCCCACATTCATAGCACACAATGACTACATCAAGCTTGTGACTCAACACATTTGCTGTATGTTTAGAAGTGTTGAGAAACATATTCGATACGTATTCGTATTTACAATAAAAGTGATTCCAAAATGCTATGAATATGGGACCAAATTCTTCATTTTTGACTACTTTAATACATATATAAGTGAATTTGTCCCAATGAATTTGTCCCTTTCCTCCCCTAAAGCAGGGGGACTATGTACAAAAAGTGTTGTAATGTCTGAACGGTTCACCTGATATGAATGAAAATAACCTCAAATTTAAGCTGACAGTCTATACTTTAACCTCACAGTCATTGGTTAATTTCAAAATAAGATAAAATACTTCACTGTCCCAATAATTACGGAGGGCACTGTATATTAACAGGACAAATCTAAAGGGGGCACGTGCTCCTGTGCCCCCTATGGGCATGATGCCTCTGTTTATATAGTATGTTATGTGTGCCTGTGCGATATGAATGTGTGATATGCATAGGAACATGTCTCTGTGTGTAGTTATGGGTATGGGAGAGACACACAAAGGGAAAGAAGGAAGAATCTGCATGTGTTAGTACTGTAGTGCAGTAAAGGGGCGTGAGACCTGGGTTTGAACTCTTAGATAAACCACAATGGATAAGTATGGCATAACTTGAGCAGGTATAATTCCGAAGCTCACATCAATCACATGAGCCCTGAGGGTGTGTGTGTGTGCGTGCGTGCGTGTGTATGTTCGTATGTAAAGTATGAGTGAATGTATGTTAGAAGATACAGGTGCTCACATTACAGGTAGGTGTAGATTTCTTAATCACAAGGAGGACAATCTGTCTTCTGCAACCAACAGTTTGACATTGACATAGACATTAGGGTGCTTGCTTTCACATTACACTGTAAGTACACTTCCTATAACACAGGGCCCGTAATCATAAAGTGTCTCGGAGTAGGAGTGCTGTTCTAGGATCAATTTTGTCTTCAAGAATATAATCAATCAACAGCGGGGACCTGGTCTTAGATCAACCCTCCTACTGTTAGAAGCTTTATGAATATGGACCCAGGTTCTAGCTACTACACACTGTTCTCTCTCTCTCTCTCTCTCCTTAGTGTTAATTGAGGCTGTGGCAGTAGTGAAAGGAAAGGTCCTCCACTGACTCCCTGATCATTTATCTCTCCATTAGAGGAAGCACTTGGGTTTTTATTGGCACAATAAAATATATCTTAACTCCCACAAAAAGTCACCTGACCCCTGAGATCGTGGGGGCCCCGACTCACTCTGCATATTCATCATCTCACTCGGAGCGCGAGGGGACACGGGCATGTTGTTCCTCCCAATCACTTAATTAATGTTGTCTTTAATTAGGCAAAGAAGGGGAACTAATCGCACAGACAAAGACCCTGCTGCGTAGTGTATGTGTGTGTGCATGCGGGTGCGTGCGTGTGTGTGTGTGTGTGTGTCAAGGCATGTTCTCTCTCCGGGCTCCCGAGTGGAGCAGTGGTCTAAGGCACTGCATCTCAACGCTAGAAGCGTCACAACAGACACCCTGGTTCGATTCCAGGCTGTATCACAACTGGCCGTGATTTGGAATCCCATAGGCTGGTGCACAATTGGCCCAGTGTTGTCTGGGTTTGGCTGGTGTAGGCCGTCATTGTAAATAAGAATGTGTTCTTAACTGACTTGCCTAGTTATATATATATATATATAATCAAATCAAATGTATTTGTCACATACACATGGTTAGCAGATGTTAATGCGATTGTAGCGAAATGCTTGTGCTTCTAGTTCCGACAATGCAGTAATAACCAACGAGTAATCTAACCTAACAATTCCAAAACTACTACCTTATACACACAAGTGTAAAGGGATAAAGAATATGTACATAAAGATATATGAATGATTGATGGTACAGAACAGCATAGGCAAGATGCACTAGATGGTATCGAGTATAGTAATGTAGGGTATGTAAACAAAGTGGCATAGTTTAAAGTGGCTAGTGATACATGTATTACATAAAGATGCAGTAGATGATATAGAGTTCAGTATATACATATACATATGAGAAGAGTAATGTAGGGTATGTAAACATTATATTAAGTAGCATTGTTTAAAGTGGCTAGTGATATATTTTCCATCAATTTCCATCAATTCCCATTATTAAAGTGGCTAGAGTTGAGTCAGTGTGTTGGCAGCAGCCACTCAATGTTAGTGGTGGCTGTTTAACAGTCTGATGGCCTTGAGATAGAAGCTGTTTTTCAGTCTCTCGGTCCCTGCTTTGATGCACCTGTACTGACCTCCCCTTCTGGATGATAGCGGGGTGAACAGGCAGTGGCTCGGGTGGTTGTGTGTTGTCCTTGATGATCTTTATGGCCTTCCTGTGACATCGGGTGGTGTAGGTGTCCTGGAGGGCAGGTAGTTTGCCCCCGGTGATGCGTTGTGCAGACCTCACTACCCTCTGGAGAGCCTTACGGTTGCGGGCGGAGCAGTTGCCGTACCAGGCGGTGATACAGCCCGACAGGATGCTCTCGATTGTGCATCTGTAAAAGTTTGTGAGTGCTTTTGGTGACAAGTCGAATTTCTTCAGCCTCCTGAGGTTGAAGAGGCACTGCTGCGCCTTCTTCACGATGCTGTCTGTGTGGGTGGACCAATTTAGTTTGTCTGTGATGTGAACGCCGAGGAACTTAAAACTTACTACCCTCTCCACTACTGTCCCATCGATGTGGATAGGGGGGTGCTCCCTCTGCTGTTTCCTGAAGTCCACAATCATCTCCTTAGTTTTGTTGACGTTGAGTGTGAGGTTATTTTCCTGACACCACACTCCGAGGGCCCTCACCTCCTCCCTGTAGGCCATCTTGTCGTTGTTGGTAATCAAGCCTACCACTGTAGTGTCGTCCGCAAACTTGATGATTGAGTTGGAGGCGTGCATAGCCACGCAGTCGTGGGTGAATAGGGAGTACAAGAGAGGGCTCAGAACGCACCCTTGTGGGGCCCCAGTGTTGAGGATCAGCGGGGTGGAGATGTTGTTACCTACCCTCACCACCTGGGGACGGCCCGTCAGGAAGTCCAGTACCCAGTTGCACAGGGCGGGGTCGAGACCCAGGGTCTCGAGCTTGATGACGAGTTTGAAGGGTACTATGGTGTTAAATGCTGAGCTGTAGTCGATGAACAGCATTCTCACATAGGTATTCCTCTTGTCCAGATGGGTTAGGGCAGTGTGCAGTGTGGTTGAGATTGCATCGTTTGTGGACCTATTTGGGTGGTAAGCAAATTGGAGTGGGTCTAGGGTGTCAGGTAGGGTGGAGGTGATATGGTCCTTGACTAGTCTCTCAAGCACTTCATGATGACCAAAGTGAGTGCTACGGTAGTCGTTTAGCTCAGTTACCTTAGCTTTCTTGGCTTTCTTGGGAGTGTGTGTATTTTAAACTCTGTAATTGTGTCACTTTGTTATTTATTGTCTGACTGTTAATTTTACAACATAATAAACATGACAAATTGTTGCCGTGCTATAATAGACCCATGGAAAGAATCAAAAACCATCCATTGAAAGATACTTAAGATACGAGACACTGTGGATTTCTTCTTTGATATTTATCCATTGAAAAAATAAATGTTAAAACCCCCAAATAAAGCCATATACAAACATGTTTGAAGAAAAATCTAAGTAAAATCACCCTGGATCTAGCCATATTGGCATCCAAGGTTAAATTCAGTCTGCTTGCACCCTCTAGTGGCCATTAGGATTCATGTTTTCATGGACAAAACCTTTCAAATCAAATGCTGCATTTTTTTTATTAACCTTTATTTAACTAGACAAGTCAGTTAAATAACAAATTCTTATTTACAATGACAACATACCAGGGAACAGTGAGTTAACTACCTTGTTCAAGGGCAGAACAACAGAACAACAGATTTTGACCTTGTCAGCGCAGGGATTTGATCCAGCAACCTTACTCTCTTAATGTTCTAACCACTGGGCTCTACCTGCCACCCTGAATGTAGAACAGGTGTAGGCCTTACAGTGAAATGCTTACCTACAAGCCCTTAACCAACAATACATTTTTAAGATTTTTTTTTTTTAAAGAAAATAAATAAAAGTCACAAATAATTAAAGAGCAGGAGTTAAATAACAATAGCGAGGCTATATACAGGGGGAACCAGTACAGAGTCAATGTGCGGGGGCACCGGTTAGTCAAGGTAATTGAGGTAATATGTAGATGTAGTTTATTAAGTTATTAAAGTGACTATACATAGATAATTAACAGAGTAGCAGCAGTGTAAAAGGGGGGGAGGGGCAATGCAAATAGTCTGGGTAGCCATTTGATTAGATGTTCAGGAGTCTTATGGCTTAGTTTCGCTTCGTTTATTAATTCAACCATTTAAAAAAACAAGCACACATAAAACTTGAAAAAGCCATACATGCACATTAATAAAATCATTGAGGATAACACACAATAAAGTCTGGGACTTATTTCCATTGTGGTCCTTTTGTGACAAGATGGAACACAGTATGGCAGTGAAATAATAAAACAGAAAGAGAGAAGAATAACATCTATCTCATCATTCCAGTTACATCATAGTCATATGGTCGCAGAAGACAATAAACATATTTTACTTTATTTTTTAAAGCTGCCCAGAGAGGACATTGTTTTTATGGGCAGAGGCAACACATTCCATTCAGAGGCTCCAGTATACAAGAAAGTACCTTTCCCAGCATTACTCCTGAACCTGTATAAGCACACATCAGCAACACCTGATCTGGTGCTGTGATTGTGTGCATCCCTAACACGAGAAAAGTAATCACTTAGATATCTGGGCGCAGGACCATAAATACTCCTGTAAACCAAACCTAGTCTAATCTGGGACACCCTAGCCACAACAGACAGCCAATTGAGTTCCTGAAAGCAGCTCCTGCTTATGTGAGTACATGGACTCACCTTCAATACTACCCTGATCAGCTTCTTCTGGGCTATCTGGAGCTTCCCCTTCATAAGTTTAGATAAGCCCCCAAACCAGGAAGTACTAGCATAGTCAAAATGGCATTGAATGAGGGCAGTAGCTAGCACTTTCATGGAGTCCTTTTCAAACAGCTTGAACTTTCTAGCCAGAAACTTAGTCCTGGCATTAACTTTCCCTTCCACTTTATTGGCCATGCTCACACCTCCCAAGCTTCCATCAAGGATACATCCCAAGTAGCTAACAGAGGTTTTAGTAGTCAGCATCTCGCCCCCTAATTACACACTGATTTCAGAGGACCTACTCAATTTAGGTCTGGATCCAAAAATAATTGCTTCAGTTTTCCCTAAGTGCAGAGATAGCTTATTATCTCCAAGCCATTTGCTAATGTTAGTAAGCTTTGTGCTAAGTATGCTCTCCAACAAAGTTTAACTTTTGTGAGACACCAGAAGTGTAGGGTCATCATAATAAAGAAAAAGACGGTAAGAACAAGCATCTTTCATATCGTTAATATAAAATAAAAACAGCAGAGGCCCAAGCACGGTCCCCTGCGGAACACCACAACTAGTTTGTTTTGCCCGAGACAGTGATTAATACCTGTTAAGACTAGGCATAATACTGCCCCCTTTGGATGAATTGCGTGCCCATAGTAAACTGAAAAGAATTATGTCCAAAATTGCTAATATATGCATATAATAATTATTATTGCATAGAAAACACTCTAAAGCTTCTAAAACCGTTTGAATGATGTCTGTAAGTATAGCAGAACTCACAGGGCAGGCAATCTCCCAAACTAGTTTTGGAATACTGAAAGTTGGGGCAACTTTAACGTCATCGCCCCCACCCTTCCCAACCAGCTATGGATCTGGAGACACTTTCTATGTCTTCCACTAGATGTCCTCATTCAGTAGAGCGTTTAATTGTGCAAATCCCGAGTTTTGACCCTTTGGGAGGCGAAAGAGTGGGTGTTGCGAGAAAATACAAGTGCGTTAGGGTGCGCTTTGGGCACAGAGCTTCCTTTGTTCCAGCTCGTCTGAGAAGAAGTGTGATTGTCCGGTTGAATTGAGAATTGTTTTGTACGTTTATAACATCCTAAAGCTTGATTCTGCACTTAGTTTGACCAGTTTAGTCGACATATAATATGTAATTTTGAAGTTTTGATGCGCAACTGTTCGGGACCAGAAGTCATTTTGGGTGCATTTCAGCTGAAAGTGGTAGCATATGCTAATACAAAGACACACGACTTGAAACCAAACGATGTATTGGGTAAGTATGACCCCTTCCACTACATTCTGATCGAAGACCATCAAAGGTAAAGGAATATTTATGTTGTAATTTTGTATTTCTGTTGACTCCAACATAGCGGAGAAATATTGCTTACGTCTGAGCCCTGCCTCAGATTATTGCCGAGTGAGCGATTTCTGTAACGTTAAAAATAAATGTAACACAGCGGTTGCATTAAGAAGCAGTGTATCTTTCTAACTATATGTAGAACATGTATATTTAGTCAAAGTTTATGATGTGTATTTCTGTTATCTGGCGGAGCTATCTATAATTTCTCCGGACATTTTTGAGCATTTTCTGAACATGGCGTCAATGTAAACTGAGATTTATGGATATAAATAGCATATTATTGAAAAAAACATAAATGTACTATGTAACATGTCCTATTACTGTCATCTGATGAAGACTTTCAAAAGGTTAGTGAATTATTTTTCTTTTAATCCTGCGTTTGTGATTGCATCTTTTGTTCGACAAAATGGCTGCATATCGTCTGTGTCTTTTTGGTGGTTTGACATAAATATGTGCTATGTTTTCGCCGTAAAACATTTTAGAAACCTGACTCGCTGGGTAGATGAACAAGGTGTTTATCTTTCATTTGAGCTATTGGACTTGTTAATGTGTGGAGATTAAATATTTCTAAGAATATTTTTGCATTCCATGGGGGGGGGGGGGCGTTCCCTGAGAGGAACACCTCGCTTTAACAGGTTTTAACCTCTACTACTTTCTCACTTCCTGATATATAGGACTTTACCCAGCCTAGAGGGATACTGCTTAACCCCAGTGCCTCCAGTTTGGAGATTAGGAGATAGTGTTTAACTGTATCAAAGGCCTTCTGTAGGTCAAGCATTACCATTCCACACAGATTTCCCTCATCAATCTCTTTCCTGATGAAGTCAGTCAAGTAAAGTCGACATGAATCAGTGGAGTATGTTTTTCTAAAACCCGACTGAAAATCATACATTAGACTTTGTTTGTTGACATTCATAAATTTGCTCATGTACAATTCTCTCCAGGATCTTTGATATTACATAGAGGATAAATACAGGATTATAATTCCCAGGGTCAGATTTTATCCCCTTCTTATACAGAGGTATAATTTTAGCATGTTTCATGTCCTGGGAAAGGTACCTTGTTCAAGAGAGAGATTAACAATATGCATAATACAAGGGCCAATTTGCTCAGCAGAATCTATAAGAAACCTTGCAGGAATATTATACAGGCCTGTGGCTTTGGAGCATTTAAACTCTGCCAGCATACTGACTATTTTGGCTGTTGCTACCTTTGCAAAAGAAAAAGAGTAGAAGGTGTTTAGAAGCCTCTTGGACCTAGACTTGGCGCTCCGGTACCGCTTGTTGTGTGGTAGCAGAGAGAACAGTCTATGACTAGGGTGGCTGGAGTCTTTGACAATATTTAAGGCCTTCCTCTGACACCGCCTGGGATGGAAGTCCTGGATGGCAGGAAGCTTGGCCCCAGTGACGTACTACCCTCTGTAGTGCCTTGTGGTCGGAGGCCGAGCAGTTACCATACCATGCAGTGATACAACCAGTGAGGATGCTCTCAATGGTGCAGCTGTAGAACCTTTTGAAGATGTGAGGACCCATGCCAAACCTTGTCAGTCTCTTGAAGGCAAATAGGTTTTGTTTTGCCCTCTTCACGACTGTCTTGGTGTGCTTGGACCATGTTAGTTTGTTGGTGATGTGGACACCAAGGAACTTGAAACTCTTAATCTGCTCCACTACAGCCCCGTCGATGAGAATGGGAGCGTGCTCGGGCCTCCTTTTCCTATAGTCCACAATCATATCCTTTGTCTTGATCGCATTGAGGGAGAGGTTGTTGTCCTGGCACCGCACGGCCAGGTCTCTGACCTCCTCCCTATAGGCTGTCTCATCGTTGTCAATGATCAGGCCTATCACTGTTGTGTCATCAGCAAACTTAATGATGGTGTTGGAGTCGTGCCTGGCCATGCAGTCATGAGTGAACAGGGAGTACAGGAGGGGACTGAGCATGCACCCCTGAGGGGCCTCCATTTTGAGTTTCAGCGTGGCAGATATGTTGTTACCTACCCTTACCACCTGGGGGCGGCCTATCAGGAAGTCCAGGATCCAGTTGCAGAGGGTGGTGTTTAGTCCCAGGGTCTTAGCTTCATAATGAGCTTTGAGGGCACTGAGCTGTAGTTCCAATCCCAAAGCAACCTCTAAAACCCTACCTACCAGAGGGCTATCACTTTTGTACTGCTGTCATTAGGCTGCACTGTAAATAAAACCTATATTTGCACCACATATTTATTCTCTGGTTTATTCTGTGTGCTCAAACACTCCTAATTAGACAGTGGGATCCCACTATATCTTAAAAGACTGGAAAGGAAGGCTATAAGCAACATGTCATATTGCCTAAAGGGATAGTTTGGGATTTTGGCAATGAAACCCTTTATCTACTTCCCCAGAGTCAGATGAACTGGATACCATGTTTATGTCTGGGTCCAGTACTCTGGGTCCAGTATGAAGGAAGTTATAGATAGGTAGCTTCACGAGCCAATGCTGACTAGAGCTAGTGCAATGACTGGAAGTCTATATTGCGCTAACGCTAGTTACCATTTGCGCTAACCCTAGTTGGCCGCTTCCTTCAAACTGAACACAGACATAAAAATGGTATCCATGAGGTCATCTGACTCTGGGGAAGTAGATACATCTTGATCTATCCCTTTTAATATATCCATCTAACCTCTTTAGATCCTATCCCATGACATACTCTGTTTCAGTCGTCCCATCATTTCATGTGAAGATGAAAAGAAGAAACAAGAAGACAAGCCCACTAGGACTATTCATATGCAGCCGCAGTATACAAGGAGACAAGCCCACTAGGACTATTCATATGCAGCCGCAGTATACAAGGAGACAAGCCCACTAGGACTATTCATATGCAGCCGCAGTGTACAAGGAGACAAGCCCACTAGGACTATTCGTATGCAGCCACAGTGTACAAGGAGACAAGCCCACTAGGACTATTCATATGCAGCCACAGTGTACAAGGAGACAAGCCCACTAGGACTATTCATATGCAGCCACAGTGTACAAGGAGACAAGCCCACTAGGACTATTCATATGCAGCCACAGTGTACAAGGAGACAAGCCTACTAGGACTATTCATATGCAGCCACAGTGTACAAGGAGACAAGCCCACTAGGACTATTCATATGCAGCCACAGTGTACAAGGAGACAAGCCCACTAGGACTATTCATATGCAGCCACAGTGTACAAGGAGACAAGCCCACTAGGACTATTCATATGCAGCTGCAGTATACAAGGAGACAAGCCCACTAGGACTATTCATATGCAGCCACAGTATACAAGGAGACAAGCCCACTAGGACTATTCATATGCAGCCACAGTATACAAGGAGACAAGCCCACTAGGACTATTCATATGCAGCCGCAGTATACAAGGAGACAAGCCCACTAGGACTATTCATATACAGCCGCAGTATCAAGCCTGCCTGACACAGAGGACATGAGAGCTATTAGCCTATATATCACTAGGTGTCACTATTTGAACGGCCTGATATTACAATGGGCCAGGGCTGCCTTTCTCTCTCTACAGGACAGTATGTACAGAGGCTACAGTGGTGGCAGAGGGGCGGGGGGTCGGAGGGAGGTACGGGGTGTACTGAGTGTTAAGGTCAGTCTTTGAGGTGGTGTGTGTGTAGGCCAGGTTAGCTGCTGTCTTTGAAGGTCTTTGATGTAGACTTCAGTTAGAGAGAAGAGTACAGTGACAGTGATGCTACTTTTAGAGAGGTTTGAAACTATGTAATATGGCACACATTACACATTTCATTGCCTTGGTCAAATCAATCCTGTAGCTATAGTCACATCATGCAGTCCCCTCTTTATCTCACCACCACCGAAGTCTATTTGACCTTTTGGAGGTCTTTTCTGTTTTTTTCTTGATTGCTTGAATACTGTCAATACAACTGTGTGTGTGTGTCTATGTGTGTGTGCAAATCGTTTCCTGGCTGCGGGTGCAGCAGACTAGTGACGCAGAGAGTGACATTAGCCTTTAAAAACACCTCTCCTCTGTCTCTCTATCACTCATACACACACTCCCATTCATGGAACACAGCACAGAACACTCCCTCCAAGAATGCTTCTAACGGATTCCTACCCAAAACCTCATTCAATTAAAAAACAGTTAGCACTGTGTGGCCACTAACTTCCAGGAAGGGAACTGTTGGCTTCAGTTGTGGCTGTTTCTTCCAGTTGTAGATCAGTTGTTTGTTGTAAAAGTGCATACCAGTAATTTACAAATCTTTGGACTACACAGGTGAGAAAACATTCATGGTACTGTAAACTTTCTTGATGTCAGAAGTGAATTCTTGCAATGAAACGTGTGTTATTATAGATACCGTGCTATACATGATTTTAGCTTGAGTCGATACACTACATCATGACTTTAGATTTGAGAATGTTCATGAGAATAGTATTCCGATACCCATTTTGTTTTAACAGGGTTAACTAACCTGGACAGCTTGGTCAAGAGTGAACACCTGCTAGCCAGCAGAATGTGGTTCCTGGGAAAGATCCGAGAGAGCATGGAGAACATTCCCCTAGAGCTTGGACGCTACGTGGGAAAGAGTGAGGAGGATCTCTCAGCCAAGGCCAGCCTCTCCAACAAGTTGCACAGTAACATTCTGACTCCGGACAAAATCCCGGAGTTCTGCTTGCCCCCTCGGCTGTGCAGGAGCCTAGCGGCAGCTGAACCTCACGCTGTGAGTCAGAGGCTCACCAGTCGAGACTGTGGTGCTGTTGATTTCTCTGTGACTCCGCAAGTTAAACAGATTGAGGAAATGAAGTTGACAAAAGTCAGTGGGGTGGCCTGGAGGGGTAAGAAGCCACTGCCATTCTCCGCAGAGGGCTACGGTTTGGCAGGGATGTATGAGAGTCCAAACACACGGAGGAAAGAGTCGCTGTTTCACTCCAAGAGCACTGGCTACACACTGGACAGGACCCTACCCAGGCCCACCACAAGGGTGGCGATAGAGCAAAACCATTGTAAAGCACCCCCCATCCATTTGGGGCTTGAACTAGGGCTCTCCTGTAAGAGCCTGTCGGAGTCAGGCAGCACAGAAAGCGATACGCCCTCCTCAAATGACTCCTCCCCTCTGGGCTCTCCTCTGCTCAGCCGCTCTTGCTCTGGCCTCTCACTCTCTATCATCGGGTTAACCGAGGGTCACCCAGGTCTGCAGTCTGCCTTCAGTGGCACTTTGGGACTGGAAGGAGCCCCCTCATGCTCTGCAGTTAACCCCAGAGGACGGAGGGGGGCGATCTCTCCCATTCCCTCCACCTCCCTTATCGAGCCCTGCTTCAGTCCTCCCTTCGTTGTCAACTCCCTGGCGCCCCCTGTCCTGTTCCCGCTGGACGTGCTCCACTGCCAGGAGCGGATGCAGAGAGAACATGTCCTCCCACTGCCGGAGGGCCGCGGCAGAGTCCGCCTCTCGGCCGAGCACACATTGTCGCCCTCTCTTCTGTCCATGGTAGTGCGAGTGAGGGTGGTGTCCGTGGAGGGTCTGAGGGATGAAGGGGACCCCAGAGCCCTCCACTGCTGCCTCAGCCTGAGCTTAAGCCCGGGGAAGCTCCAGAGACAGGACAGCGCCACAATCAGGAACTGCAGGAGCCCCGTGTTCAATGAGGACTTTTTCTTCACTGAGCTGAGCCTGGACAGCCTGGGTGGCTTGCGGCTCCAACTGAAGGTGTTAGACAAGGCCTCCGGGCTCAGACGGGGCACGGTGCTCGGGATCATCATAACTGAACCCTTGGCCCAGCTACTGCCCCTGTGACCAGAGAGGAAATATCTTCTGCTTCAGCCAACCTCTCTATGTGTTATTGTTATGCCCATGGCCAGGACTTTTTCCTGACCATTTCTCCCTTGACCAGGGAAAACACCTAGTACTTGTGGTTATATAGTGTACATAGCCTAATAATCTCCAACCCCTCTGCTCTAGCAGAATTAGCTTTAGCTACCAGGCCAGTAAGTCCTATCCAGGTCCCTAGCCATGCATAATTATTATTAATCGTGGGAAATGCGCTCTTCAAATGACATTTGATTATTATTATTATTATTATTATTATAATGCCTTCTGTCTTGTTGTTCCGGTATGCTTCACTTATGTGAATAGTGAGAGCTATGTGAATCTTTAGAGACATAGTATTTGGTTTTGCCAATTGCAAATGTTGTCTGCAAAAGTGTGCAAAGCAAATCGTGACAGATCATAGAATGTTTTATGGAGCATAGTTTGTTTGGCTGTTGTTCTGTGGTTCACTGCACCATTAGGCTCCGAATCGCTCAAAGGCATCCCTTTCCACATTCTTACAATGTGTACATTGTGTGTGCATTTAAAAAATTTCAAACTTGTTGGAAGGGCTTGACAGTCTGACAGATAGTCATTGACCAGGCAGACAGAGGGCTGGGATGTTATCTTCTACTTTGTGAACCTAACCGTTTATCAATAAATAAACATATAATAATACTGGAATTCATTGACAGCAAAATAAGGCTGTCTCCCTTTTTTCACATGTTGTTATGTTTGGTCCAATGACATCAGTCTCTCCATCAATTTAGTGTTCTACTGGAGAAAAATATACAAAAGAAAAAGAACATGTTCTGGCCAGTGCATATCAGAATAGGAAAAGAATATGAAAATGTGAAAACAAAAGTGTGTTGTACTTTATAAGATGGCGCCGACAGAGATGGTCGCCTCGCTTCAGGTCCTTAGGAAACTATGCAGTAATTTGTTTTTTAAAATGTATTATTTCTTACATTGTTAGCCCAGAAATCTCAAGTGTTATTACATACAGCCGGAAAGAACTATTGGATATAAAAGCGACGTCAACTTACCATCATTACGACCAGGAATACATCTTTCCCGAAGCGGATCCTTGGTTCGGACCTCCACCCTGGACATGGGATCTAATCCCAGAGGCCGACCCAAAACAACGCGGTCGCCGCAGGAGAGGCAGACGGAGCGGCCTACTGGTCAGACTTAGAAGTCGAGCACACCATCCACAGCTTCAGAGCATATTACTCGCCAATGTCCAATCTCTAGACAACAAAGTGGACAAAATTAGGGCACAAGTTGCCTTCCAGAGAGACATGAGGTTGTAACATTCTCTGTTTCACGGAAACATGGCTCACTCGGGATATGTTGTCCGAGTCAGTACAGCCACCTGGTTTCTTCATGCATCGAGCCGACAGTGACAAACATCTCTCTGGTATAAAGAAGGGCGAGGGTGTACGCCTTATGATTAACGACTCATGGTGTAATTATAACACACAGGAACTCAAGTCCTTTTGTTCACCTGGCCTATAATTCCTTACAATCAAATGCTGACCGCATTATCTCCCAAAATAATTCTCTTCGATTATAGTCAGAGCCGTCTATATTTCCCCCCCCCGAGCAGATACCTCAGAGTCCAGTGAAGTTCTTTCAGGGTCATCATGTAAACTGGAAACCATATATCCCGAGGCTGCATTTATTGTTGCTGGGGACGTTAACAAAGCTAATCTGAGAACAAGGCTTCCAAAATTCTGTCAGCATTCTGGTAGCATTCTGGACCATTGCTACTCTAACTTCCGCGATGCATACAAAGCCCTCCCCCGCCCTCCCTTCGGGAAATCTGACCATGACTCCATTTTGTTGCTCCCATCCTATAGGCAGAAGCTAAAACAGGAAATGCCCGTGCTCAGGTCTATCCAACGCTGGTCTGACCAATCGGATTCCACGCTTCAAGATTGCTTCGATCACATGGACTGGGATATGTTCCAGGTAGCCTCAGACAATAACATTGACGTACGTATACGCTGACTAGATGAGCGAGTTTATTAGCAAGTGCATCGGAGATGTTGTACCCAATGTGACTATTAAAACCTTCCGTAACCAGAAACCATGGATTGATGGCAGCATTTGCTCAAAACTTAAAGCACGAACCAATGCTTTTAATCATGGCAAGGCGACTGAAAACATGACCGAATACAAACAATGTAGTTATTCCCTCCGCAAGGCAATCAAACAAGTGAAGCGTCTGTAACGGTTTTCTTTAGGTGAAGGAGAGGCGGACCAAAATGCAGCGTGGTGGTTATTTATGATTCTTTAATAAAGAAAACTATACATGAACAAACTAACAAAAACAATAAACGTGAGAAAACCTAAACAGCCTATCTGGTGAACAAACAAACACAGAGACAGGAACAATCACCCACGAAACACTCAAAGAATATGGCTGCCTAAATATGGTTCCCAATCAGAGACAACGATAAACACCTGCCTCTGATTGAGAACCACTCCAGACAGCCATAGACTTACCTAGAAAACTCTACTAAGCCACAAACCCAATACCTAACAAAAACCCCAAGACAAAACACACCACATAAATAAACCCATGTCACACCCTGGCCTGACCAAAATAATACAGAAAACACAAAATACTAAGACCAGGGTATGACAGCGTCAGTATAGAAACAAAGTAGAGTCGTAATTCAACGGCTCAAATACGAGACATATGTGGCCGTCGATCATGGATTACAAAATTAAAAACAGCCCCCTCGCGGACATCAACGTCTTACTCCCAGACAAATTAAACAACTTCTTAGCTCGCTTTGAGGACAATACAGTGCCACAGACACGGCCCGCTACCAATGCCTGTGGGCTCTCCTTCTCTGTGACCAACGTGAGTAAAACATTTAAACGTGTTAACCCTCGCAAGGCTGCCGGCCCAGATGGCATCCCTAGCCGCTTCCTCAGAGCATGCGCAGACCAGCTAGCTGGTGTGTTTATGGACATATTCAATCAATCCCTATCCCAGTCTGCTGTCCCCACATGCTTCAAGATGGCCAACATTGTTCCTGTTCCCAAGAAACCTAAGGTAACTGAACTAAATTACTATCGCCCCTTAGCACTCACTTCTGTCATCATGAAGTGCTTTGTGAGACTAGTCAAGGATCATATCACGTCCACCCTACCTGATACCCTAGACCCACTCCAATTTTCAAATTTTGCAGTGTGATGACGCAATCGCCATCACACTGCACACTACTCTATCCCACCTGGACAAGAGGTAATTTTCATCATTGGTACACTTCAACTATGACAGACAAAATGAGGAAAAAAAATACAGAAAATTACATTGTAGGATTTTTTATGAATTTATTTGCAAATTATGGTGGAAAATAAGTATTTGGTCACCTACAAACAAGCAAGATATCTGGCTCTCACAGACCTGTAACTTCTTCTTTAAGAGGCTCCTCTGTCCTCCACTTGTTACAAGAATTAATGGCACATGTTTGAACTTGTTATCAGTATAAAAGACACCTGTCCACAACCTCAAACAGTCACACTCCAAACTCCACTATGGCCAAGACCAAAGAGCTGTCAAAGGACACCAGAAACAAAATTGTAGACCTGCACCAGGCTGGGAAGACTGAATCTGCAATAGGTAAGCAGCTTGGTTTGAAGAAATCAACTGTTGGAGCAATTATTAGGTAATGGAAGACATACAAGACCACTGATAATCTCCCTTGATCTGGGGCTCCACGCAAGGTCTCACCCCGTGGGGTCAAAATGATCACAAGAATGGTGAGCAAAAATCCCAGAACCACACAGGGGGACCTAGTGAATGACCTGCAGAGAGTTGGGACCAAAGTAACAAAGCCTACCATCAGTAACACACTACGCCGCCAGGGACTCAAATCCTGCAGTGCCAGACGTGTCCCCCTGCTTAAGCCAGTACATGTCCAGGCCCGTCTGAAGATTGCTAGAGAGCATTTGGATGATCCAGAAGAAGATTGGGAGAATGTCATATGGTCAGATGAAACCAAAATATAACTTTTTGGTAAAAACTCAACTCGTCGTGTTTGGAGGACAAAAAATGCCGAGTTGCATCCAAAGAACACCATACGTACTGTGAAGCATGGGGGTGGAAACATCATGCTTTGGGGCTGTTTTTCTGCAAAGGGACCAGGACGACTGATCCGTGAAAAGGAAAGAATGAATGGAGCCATGTATCGTGAGATTTTGAGTGAAAACCTCCTTCCATCAGCAAGGGCATTGAAGATGAAACGTGGCTGGGTCTTTCAGCATGACAATGATCCCAAACACACCGCCCGGGCAACGAAGGAGTGGCTTCGTAAGAAGCATTTCAAGGTCCTGGAGTGGCCTAGCCAGTCTCCAGATCTCAACCCCATAGAAAATCTTTGGAGGGAGTTGAAAGTCCGTGTTGCCCAGCAACAGCCCCAAAACATCACTGCTCTAGAGGAGATCTGCATGGAGGAATGGGCCAAAATACCAGCAACAGTGTGTGAAAACCTTGTGAAGACTTACAGAAAACCTTTGACCTCTGTCATTGCCAACAAAGGATATATAACAAAGTATTGAGATAAACTTTTGTTATTGACCAAATACTTATTTTCCACCATAATTTGCAAATAAATTCATAAAAAATCCTACATTATGATTTTCTGGATTTTTTTCCTCTTTTTGTCTGTCATAGTTGAAGTGTACCTATGATAAAAATTACAGGCCTCTCTCTTCTTTTTAAGTGGGAGAACTTGCACAATTGGTGGCTGACTAAATACTTTTTTGCCCCACTGTATATGTACATATTCTTATTCATCCCTTTACATTTGTGTGTATAAGGTAGTCATTGTAAATATGTTAGATTTCTTGTTAGATATTACTGCATTGTCGGAACTAGAATCATAAGCATTTCGCTACACTCACATTAACATCTGCTAACCATGTGTACGTTACCAATAAAATGTGGTTTGATTTGATAATAAATTAATGAATTTTAACTAACTGCAATCCAGTGGCAGAGTGGAATCAACACTCCTCCCTCTCGGCCCCTCTGTATCCATCTAACCCATGGAAATCGATCTCCCACCAGGCCTTAAAGCCATCTATTGTTGACTGTGTTGAACCATGTATGTGTGGTGATGGCTGTTGAAACTGGCTGGTAGTAGTACTTTACCACACAAGCACCAAGCACCAAGGAAACTGTGACTTCCATGAACACAGGGATCTCTTCTGAATAGACAGTGTCAATGGCCAGATAGTCTCCTACATTGTATTACACATTGTTCACTGCAATGGACTTTGTCTTGGTGACATATTTTCCTCTGATGGCTTCTCCGAATCTGGCACTTAATACTGCATGGTCAGAGTTTGGAAGAGCATGCAGTGGGACGTCTCTTGTGTCCTTACAGTGTGTTGTTTTGTTGCCAAGGCTTTTGTTGGTTTGCTCCAAGCATGGTCCGAGCTGATGTCTTTTAGGCTGGGTCTTTTCGTTATATTTTTGAAGTTTCCCTGCTGAGAGCCTCTTGAAATATTGGTGTTTCGCTTCAAATCGCATTGTGGATCAAAGGTCCATAGGCAAGTAGCAGGCTAGGATAGTGGACGAGGTAGTGCATCTTTGGGATGGTCTTCCCTGGAAACAGCTCCTGTAAGAGAGCTTGAAATTCAGGGATTTTTTCTGCCGTATATGGGATCCAGGATCTTCTTAAAACTTGGGCCAAGATTATGTTGGATATCTCTCGAAGCAGGAGGCAGAGATCCTAAGCACTGACGTTTTGTATTTGACTACCAATAATTTGAGGGAGAAAACGGAAAAGTGTACATTTTTCTGATGCACTTCCAGATAGATGGCCATTTTTCCTTAGGGTTCTCTCGGATAGTGGGACAGGTTTAGAAGACACATCTTTTTTGCCATAACAAGTTCTCAATCTCATAGTTGATCTGGGCCAAAGTAATTTGCCTCTCTTGAACCAGTTGTTGCAGCACTATTCTGAGCACTGTGGGTATGATGCCCTCATGAAGGTCATTTTATTTTACCTTCATTTAATTAGGCAAGTCAGTTAAGAACAAAATCTTATTTTCAATGACAGCCTAGGAGCAGTGGGTTAACTGCCTTGCTCAGGGGCAGAAAGACAGATTTTTACCTTGTCAGGTCAGGGATTTGATCTGGCAACTTTTCAATCACTAGTCCAACGCTCTAAATACTAGGCTACCTGCAGTCTGGTGGCATACATAACGTCTGGTGGAAACAGATAGGTAATTGGAGATGGCACATGATTCAGCTGAGAGAAGTAACAGGCTTTTTTGATGCCATACATCGATGCATTGTCTGGATTTTCTTCCACAGTCTGCAAATGGTACTTGTATACTGAACAAAAATATAAACACAACATGCAACAATTTCAAAGATTTTACTGAGTTACAATTCCTATAAGGAATTTTAATTAATGAATTAGGCGTCAATCTAAGGATTTCACATGACTAGGCAGGGGTGCAGCCATGGGTGGGCCACTTGGCAGTCAGGCCCTCCCACTGGTGAGCCAGGCCCAGCCAATCAGAATGAGTTTTTCCCCACAAAAGGGCTTTATTACAGAAAGCAATACTCAGAACCCTCCCCTACCCCCTTCAGATGATCCTGCAGGTGTAGAAGCATGGAGGTCCTGGGCTGGCATGGTTACACGTGGTTTGTGGTTGTGAGACTGGATGGATGTACTGACAAATTCTTTCAAATGACGTTGGAGGCAGCTTATGGTAAAGAAATTAACATTAAATTATCTGGCAACAGCTCTGGTGGACATTCCTGCAGTCAGCATGCCAAATGCATGCTCCCTCAAAACTTGAGACATCTGTGTCCTTTTATTGTCCCCAGCACAAGGTGCACCTGTGTAATGATCATACTGTTTAATCAGCTTCTTGATATGCCACACCTGTCAGGTGTGGATGGATTATCTTGGAAAAGGAGAAATGGTCACTAACACAGATTGAAAACAAAGAAAAATAAGCTTTTTGAGCAAATGGAAAGATCTTGTGATTTTTATTTCAGCTCATAAAACACGGGACCAACATTTTACAACAACACTTTACAACTTGATGTTTGCATCGGAAGAGACTGTCACTGGCAAACATGTTTACAGACCCAACAACGTTATATAGTATTCCCTTATCATGAAGAAAAGCACATGAGCTAATAATAATATACAAAGTAAGCAAAATAATTAAATAATTCCAACTTTGCCTAAAATAATGACTAATTTATCCGTTATTTTACCAGGTAAGTTGACTGAGAACACATTCTCATTTGCAGCAACGACCTGGGGAATAGTTACAGGGGAGAGGAGAGGGATGAATGAGCCAATTGTAAACTGGGGATTATTAGATGACCGTGATGGTTTGATGGCCAGATTGGGAATTTAGCCAGGACACCGGGGTTAACACCCCTACTCTTACGATAAGTGCCATGGGATCTTTAATGACCGCAGAGAGTCAGGACACCCCATCCGAAAGACGGCACCCTACACACGGCAGTGTCCCCAATCACTGCCCTGGGGCATTGGGATATTTTTTAGACCAAAGGCAAGAGTGCCTCCTACTGGCCCTCCAACACCACTTCCAGCAGCATCTGGTCTCCCATCCAGGGACTGACCAGGACCCACACTGCTTAGCTTCAGAAGCAAGCCAGCAGTGGTATGCAGGGTGGTGTGCTAAGATACTTATATGATAGACTATGGCATAAGAGAATGATGAGCGTATCATTTTATTTTATTTAACCTTTTTTTAACTAGGCAAGTCAGTTAAGAACAAATTCTTATTTACAATGACGGTCTACCAAAAGGTAAAAGAAGGCCTCATGCAGGGACGGGGGCTGGGATTCAAAATAAAACATTTAATTGAAATATAGGAGAAAACACACATCATGACAAGATAGACAACACAACACTACATAAAGAGAGACTTAAGACAACAACATAGCATGGCAGCAACACATGAAAACAGAGCATTGTAGCAACACAACATGACAACAACATGGTAGCAACACAACATGGCAGAAGCACAACCTGGTAGCAGCATAAAACATGGTACAAACATTATTGGCGACATACAACAGCACAAAGGGCAAGAAGGTAGAGACAACAATATATCATGTGAAGCAGCCACAACTGTCAGTAAGTATCCATGATTGAGTCTTTGAATGAATAGACAGAGATAAAACTGTCCAGTTTGAGTGTTTTTTGCAGCTTGTTCCAGTCGCTAGCTGCAGCGAACTGAAAAGAGGAGCGACCCAGGGATGTGTGTGGTTTGGGGACCTTTAACAGAATGTGACTGTCAGAACGGGTGTTGTATGTGGAGGATGGGGGCTGCAGTAGATATCTTAGATAGGGGGGAGTGAGGCCTAAGAGGGTTTTATAAATAAGCATCAACCAGTGGGTCTTGCGACGGGTATACAGAGATGACCAGTTTACAGAGGAGTATAGAGTGCAGTGATATGTCCTATAAGGAGCATTGGTGGTATAAGAGGCCAATTGTTTTGAACACAGCAAAAGTCATGCTGGATTGACAGCATGGCCAATGTATTCAACATTTTGAATGTTTATTACTTTAAGCTAGAAAAATACACCCTTTCAGACAGATGTTTTAAAACCTTAAACCTAGTCTTGGACCACACACCCTCTCCACCGAATAGCAGGCAGGGGAAGCAAAATAGTGATAGCTTTGCGACGCTCGCAGTTAGCCACTGATTCCATCCAAACCACTCATTGTTAAATTTGCAATTTGTTTTTATCTTCATAAGACAAGGATTTGCCCGTAGATTGTCGCTGTGATTCACAATGTGATTGTCTAGCCTGTTAGCTAAACATTTGAACGTATGATGTTGACATGATCAGTCCAATCAAAGCTATGGTAGATTTGACGTAATTTTGTCAGAGGCCAATGACCTTGAGTCTTCTTGGACGGGCACTTCTAATGCAAATCTATGGTAGCAACCAAGGGAGCTTGAACTGCCTAGCTCTCCCTGTAGATTCTGCAGTGAGGTAGTGTCCCCATGACTGACAGAACACTGAACCAATCACGACACAACTAGAGAAGATTACCAACGCCTACTCTGTATTTTTGCTGGCTGCCCATCCACAACAGAAAGCACTGAGCTAGGCTAAAACCTGCATTTTGGAGCTGCCTTACTCAAAGAGTACGGCAGAGTAATAAAGGCGGTTTTATTTTTAACTCCCTTTTTTAAATGTATTTTTTTACATTGTTTGCAAGCTGATATGTGACACAAATTAATGCCAAAATAACATGCAAAACAGGGACTCTGTCCCACCTGCCCTGAATGACGAGTTGCCAATGATCAACACTTATACAACAATTACCAGCTAGTCTATGTAGCTTGGCTAGCTGATGAAAAAACGAAGAGTACATTACATGATGTATTGTTTTTAAAATGTTTAGATAGAAGTTTCATGAATTATAATCTTAGCTAGCGAATAGCTAAGGTTCACTCACCTTTCACATAGGATCCGTTGCTTGCATCTCCAACCATCCGTGTACTTTCCGCTTGCACTTTAGTGCGTCTTTTGAACAATGTTCTCTGAATTATACTCACAAGAGCCCTTTATTCATGAGCGCACTGATGGTTCCAAAATGAATCCCTCTTTTGAAAAGGGTTCTTTAAAGCACCGTTTAAGTATATAAAAGTTAAAAAAAAATAAACGAGTGGCAAAGTATAGGTTCTTAAATGAACCTTAAGATCCTTAACCTTATATTATCCTAAAGGATCCTTCAGGAACCTCAAGGTACATTTCTTTATCTTAAATTATGCTGACGGTTCCTCCTCAAATTGGCACATTTATAGCCCTACATTTGTGCGCAGTCCTACTTCTATATGCGTAATCAGGTGCACGTCCTTATATAACATTTACTAGGAGCGTTTCAAACAAAAGATCATTAATAAATTGACAAAACTCGTAAATGGAATGAAATAAACAAAAACTTGTTTCTCACAAGTGTAGCATAGGTTGTGAGTTCTGCAAAACACATATCCACTCTGACAAGGAGAACAGTAAATGACGGTAATAATAATGTATTCAATGCATTAACAGGAATTACCGTAATCAAACAAACATTGCAGATTAGAAATGATGGGAATTAATGGTAAATGTATGCTGCTACTGGTGATATATTCATGGGTAATTGATAGACACAGCAAACAATACAAACAATTAAGTTATGAAACAATGAATAGCCATGAAATGGCGGGAGAGAGTGCATTCTAGAGAGGGATGTGCCTGGTGCATCTGAGCCACATGGACCGTTGCATACCCGTGCCTCCTCAACGGATTAGTCCACTGAGACAGGCACAAATCTGAAAGGTGTCTCGTGTGCCATGAAAAAAAATGATCTATTCGGGACTGCTCAACTAAATGAAATCGAATGTTTTCAATACAGACCCCTTTTGTAATACAGTATTCCATATAAGAAACCCAGACCTTGTGAAGGTTGCACAGTATACCCTTAATCTTATAATAAATCAAATCTAGTGATGCATAATTTGACATTTCTGCCATCCATTGTAGCATTGTGGGAGGATAACCAACCTTCCAATTAATAGCAAAACATTTCTTAGCCACTATAAATGCTAGGTTAGACAGTTTCCTCTGATAAGTCTCCAGTATCAACATTTCCAAGCAAACAAAAACAGGGAGAAGGGAGAATCTGTATCTGACAATGCTGAGACAAAAGAACATACTCTTTGGCAGAATCCAGCCAGCCTTCACAAGCAAGATCATACCATATGTAAATATGTCCCCTTTTGTGTTTTACACCTCCAGCAGAGGAATTACATTTCTGAGTGCATGATATTCAGTTTCACTGGCATATAGTATGTCCTATGGATGGTCTTAAACTACAGTAATTTATGCTTGAGATTATATGAACATGACTGGGCATTCAAACATATCTGTATCCATTCATCATCATCAAAATCATTTGATTCAGATGTAGTGTGATTGAGGCAAAAATAATAGCTAAAGTTAGTGAGCTAGCTTGTTAGCTAATGTTAGCCAACTTTTGGCTAGCTCTAATGGTACATCAACTTGCCAAAACTAGTCAAGTTCATTTACTTCTGTGAAATGGGACAAAAAGGCTACAAAACATTCCATACACATGTAACGGATGTGAAACGGCTAGCTTAGTTAGCGTGGGCGCTAAATAGCGTTTCAATCAGTGACGTCACTTGCTCTGAGACCTTGAAGTAGTAGTTCCCCTTGCTCTGCAAGGGCCGCGGCTTTTGTGGAGCGATGGGTAACGATGCTTCGAGGGTGACTGTTGATGTGTGCAGAAGGTCCCTGGTTCGCGCCCGGGTATGGGCGAGGGGACGTTTTAAAATTATACTGTTACACACACAACAGCTGTTTGATGCTGCTACTTGACAGATAGCTAGAGGCTAGAGCTGAACTGGCTGTGGTAGCTACTAGCTAGCTAGTTCATTCTCTTCAGACAGAACACAATTTGAGAGGGGGATGAAACATTAGCTAATGTTACATGTCAGTTACACTACTAGCTTAGCACTGGGAATAAATACTTTTTTTCTGTTAAGTCAAAGAGCTGTTTCCTTGCCAGCTACATCCGTCAAATAAAGAGTAGCCAGTTTCTGCTCTTCTTTCTTTTACAACCCGGAGAAAAAGCGCAACACACAGCGACCGCATCTGCAGACAGCAGCACCATGCGGGTCCTATAATAATAGCTTTGCCTTCACACAGCCTGTCCGCCTGCTCTGTGGTGTCCTTGTGGTCCTAAATCCAGTCGACTGAAACAGCCAAACAGCCTACCCAACAGCACTGAGGCGTCCGCATGGTCTTAAAGCACATTGATGCTGCCTTTGTATCACAGTGCGATTATAAAACTGGGCGGGACACAAATTACGTTTTAGAATGTGGGGGGGATCATGCCCCCCCTCCCCATTCCCAGTCAAAGTTGCGCCCCTGGGTTCGAGGGACATTTATTTTACTTTTACCCTTTTTTCTCCCCAATTTCATGGTATCCAATTGGTAGTTACAGTCTTGTCTCATCTCTGAAACTCCCATATGGACTTGGGAGAGGCGAAGATCGAGAGCCATGCGTCCTCCGAAACACGACCCAACCAAGCTACACTGCTTTCTTGACACAATACCCACTTAACCCGGAAGCCAGCCACACCAATGTGTCAGAGGAAACACCCTACACCTGGCGACCGTGTCAGCGTGCATACGCCCGGCCTGCCACAGGAGTTGCTAGAGCGCAATAGAACAAGGACATCCCTGCCGGCCAACCCCGGTCACGGCCGACTCTAACCAGGATCTCTAGTGGCGCAGTGCCATAGACCACTGCGCCACTCGGGAGGCCACCGAGGCACATAAATAGGGAAAATTGTAAAATATAGAAATAACAAGCAATGCTTATTATGGGTTAAAGGTTTAAATGTGCTTGTTTGAACCATGTTAACAGTAACAAAGAAACTTGAATATACAAACACTCATTCAGATAAACCAGAGAAGAAGAGGCTAAGCGAGGGGGATAACTGGGTCAAAAATCTGTCTTCTGCAGCAGGTGGTGTTTTTTCCACTCACCAAGTGAGGAGATTTGTATGCTTATTTTGGCATATTTGCTATGTGTGGCTCATTTAGTATATATCGAATAGAAGTTTCGTATTGCCTTAGGTTGTTACAAGTGTACTGATATAAGTAGGACACTTGACATCCCCGGCAACTTTGAGAGAAAAAAAACCTTTCAATCAGATAAAAACCTTGTGACCCATTCAAAAGTGTCACACAAGCATGAAGATGTCATGCACCAGGGCAGGGTTGCCAGGATTTGCTAAAATTTCCAGACAATGACCACTCAAATCCCGCCCAAAAGAACTGACACCTATGCCAAATTGATACAAATGTCACAGCAAGAGGAGTTTCCATATTTATACAATAAACTATTTTTTCCATAATTTTATCGAGCCAATTAAAAAGGAATATCGTAGTAACTTGTTACGACGTTATAAGCAAAATTCGGTTTTCCTCAAAATAATAGCTACAGTTACCCATAGCTGGCTAGCTAGTTATATCGTTTGGTAATTTATTCCAATACATTTCAGAATTGCAAAAAATATATTTATGAATCTAGCAACGTTTTATAGGCTCCTCACTACGAGACTAAGCCAATTTGCTAACGCTAAAATCAATGTATATATATATATATATATATATATATATATATCTTTTTTTTTTTTTTGCAAGCTAGCTTCATACTTTTTTCTAACATGCCGAAAATGCAGCCCTGTTTATTGAGTTTGACATGTGACTATAGTTTGCATTGAATTGTGGGTCATATTAACCCGTTGAGGGGATAAAATAATGTGTTTGGAATGCAGCCCTAGTGTATTCATATGTTTTGCGAAAATGGGTTGGAAATAGGTGTCTCCATAACGACCATCTAAATGTACTTATTATTATTTGTATTTATTGCAGAAAAAACAGTATACAAACGAATCTAAATAGCCTATGTACAACTTGGCAAAAAGTTGTCAGGACGTGCGCTGCTCCCTCTTCTCTCGCTCACATGACTCAGCCAATAGCTGTAGTGCTCTCTCAACACACACCCATCCGTCCCTCCCCAACACTCACTCCCTCCCTCAGCAACAACCTGCCTCTACCAGACAGTAAGCAACAAGTCACAGTGAATATATTTAAATATATATTTGTTAAGAGAAATGCCATGGCGGACGCAGTGCAACTTACTAATAGCCCAAAAAACGTAACCAATACATTTTCACGTGCGACATCGTCTTCAAAGTAGCCCCAATTCGCGAGAAAACAGCAAATGTGCAACACTGCTTGAGAGGAACCAATGGGATAATCGAGGTGGGGCACATGCAGGAATGCCCAAACACAGGAACGCCCCAAATTGCGGGCTGCAGTTGCACACTATTGGCCTTTTATTTTCTATATGCCATAGACTATGGTTGGGAGTCGAAAGTAGTCAACTCCTGTGGTTAGAGTTGAAAGAGGCGACTCTTGCTTGACGCGAAAGCACGCTGAAACGGATGCGGACACGCCACCCCATTACAGTCCTACTAGGAAGACTACATGTGCGTTCTAGAGGACTGACATGAGCATGCCCATTTAGTCATCAATTTAGCCTATAAAAGGCCTATTTTGTTTGAATATAGAAAATAATGTGTAGGAACTAGAATATTGCAGTAATATTTATGCTTTGTGCAGCCTTGACGGATCACATGGGATGATGCTGGTACTGTGTTGATACACCTATTCTTCCCCCCCATCCTGCTGATTTGAGCTGCTGAACCATATTTGCACTTGAGATGCGTTTAAGTGAATTTACCATTTCCAAAAAGTTTAGCGGGGATGTCCTGCTTTGACAGCTCTCCAACCCTGTTCATGGAGCGCTACCATCCTTTAGGTTCACTCCAACCTTAATCTAGGGCATCTGATTCAATAATTAGCTGGTTGATCAAAATAATCTGGTTGGAGCGAAAACCTAATTGTATTACTAGGTGTGAAAGATGTCTGTGAAAGATGCGAGAGTTTGTTCTCGAAGTAAAAATACTGAACCTTAGGAGTCTGTCTATTCATAGTGGAATCGAAGCTTGACAACTAGAAATGGGAGTCGACTGGCAAGGAATCGATTATTTTGGATTCGACTCCCCACCACTACTCTACTGACGCAACCAAATGCTTGAGAAACAGGACTAGGCGCGACAGGTAGCTAGCTAGCTAGTCAAGAGAAACTTAATGTAAACAACTTAACATGGTGACCGAGAGGTGAACGACATAGCAACATGGTCTTCGAAAGCGTGGTGGTAGATGTCCTAAACAGGTTTCTGGGGGACTATGTTGTGAACCTTGACACCTCACAACTCAAGCTCGGGATTTGGGGAGGTAAAGTTACTTTGACGATTAAGTGTTATGGTTTGCAAGACAACGGGCACACTATTTTCACGGCACTTAAATACGAAGTGATTTTGGATAGCCCTGGTCCATTTCCTAACCTGCTACGAAAAAGTCACTTCGGTAACGTTACTAGTATCGAAGTGCCGTGAAAAGAGTGTTTCCCAGAGTAATACATGGCTGGTTTGCTGAGGGAAAGTACTGCTACTATGCTTGCTTGTTAAGGTTTTGTTGGCAACTGGCTAGCTATTATGGGGTTTTATTTGCTAACTAGGTAGCTACGTTTGCTAGCCTACATCGGTCAACTAGCCCAGGTAGCCATCTTCACAGGTTTGCTCGGAAGCCCTACCCCCAAAAAGCCAACGTTTTTTGTTTGGCTGGAGTCCAAGTGTGGTCACGCCCGTTTCTTATTATTTGTCTTCTTCTATGGTATAATTGCGTTCGCAACAATTAGAAGTGCATTCCGCCACTTACTGTGCGGGTGGATAATAAGGATCCCAAAAAGGAAAACATTCGAGTAAAAATAAATAGACAAACTATCATTTTTTTATTTTTTATCTACCTGCTTTTCTGTAAAAACCTCATTCTAATCAGGTCCCAATACAGGCTCAGAAGCCTGAGGGCCTCCACATAGGAGAATCGTTATGCAGCCCTGATCTTTGACACCTCGACCTCATTCACCCTAACAGGGCACTCAAGGCAGTTCGGAGTATGATCCCCACCACAGTTGCAACATTTTCCATTCACAGATTATTCAATATCATACTTCTCCCATCTGCAAACATTTGACACGTGGCCAATTTTGCATATTTTTTATATTGATTTTTATCAGCTCTTCAACCAAAACCTAATATTATCTGAGTGAGCAAGTAACACAACAATTACATACTTATTTAATTTATTTCATAAACAAAGTTATGCAACACCCAATGATGCTCTGTAAAAAATGTATTGCCCACTTACACTCAATAACCGGTGCCACCTTTAGCTGCAATGACTCCAACCAAACACTTCCTGTAGTTGTTGGTCAGTCTCTATTGTCGCTGTGGAGGAATTTTGGCCCACTCTTCCATGCAGGACTGCTTTAACTCAGTGACATTTGTGGGTTTTCATTCATGAACTGCGCATTTCATGTCCTGCCACAACATATCAATTGGGATTAGATCTGGACTTTGACTAGGCCATTCCAAAATGTCAAATTTGTTGCTTTTAAGCCATTTTTATGTAGACTTGATTGTGTGTTTTGGATCATTGTCTTGCTGCATGACCCAGCTGTGCTTCAGCTGTGCTTCAATGGATGGCCTGACATTCTCCTGTAGAATTCTCTGATACAGAGCAGAATTCATGGTTCCTTCTTTTAAGGCAAGTGGTCCAGGTCCTAAGGCAGCAAAACATCCCCAATTCATCACACTACCACCACCATGCTTTAGCATTGGTATGAGGTTCTTACTGTGGAAGGCAGCTTTTGGTTTTCGCCAGGCATGTCATCCAAAAAGTTATACTTTTAAATCATCTGTCCATAGAACATTCTTTTTTTTTTGATAATCATCCAGGTGCTTCCAGATGTTTTTGGCAAACTTGAGTCAACTTTTTGTACATCACATCATGGGTCCCATTATGCCTGGCGAAAACCAAACAAAGCATTCCACAGTAAGAGCCTCATACCAACGGTCAAGCATATCAGAGAATTCTACAGGAGATTGTCAGATCATCCGTCTGTGAGCTGAAGCTGAAGCGCAGCTGGGTCATGCAGCAAGACAATGATCCAAAACACGCAATCAAGTCTACATGAAAATGGCTAAAAAGCAAAACATTTGACATTTTGGAATGGCCTAGTCAATTTTGGAATGGTCTAATCCCAATTGAGATGATGTGGCAGGACTTGAAATGAGCAGTTCATGCTTTAAAACCCACAAATGTTGCATTTCTGCATGAAGAGTGGGCCAAAATTCCTCCACTGCGATGTGAGAGACTGATCAACAACTACAGGAAGCATTTGGTTGCAGTCATTGCACCTAAAAGTTGCACAATCAGAAAGATATGATACTTGGAGTTGTAAGTTCAAAGCCTGACACATTGCCAACAGACAGAGCACATGATAACATAAGGCGCCGCTTGCCAATATTTGTATAGTGAAATGAGGCAAAGTTATTTGTCAGCTTAGGTTCAGCCCTATATGTTTCCAACCTCATGGTACTATGTATCTATTAGCGCTGTATATTCATGTAACAGTGCTTCTTGAGTCTTTTTAAACCAATATGCTTTTTTCCCCCCTAGGTGATGCTGTGCTCAGAAATCTTGAAATAAAGGAAAATGCCTTGGTAGGTTTTACATGAATGGCTAGGCCTACTGCTAAACGTATCAGTTGTTAATTATGTAGGTACATTGACATTATATTGTGCTGAATATTTTTGTTCTTGTTTCAGAGTCAACTTGACATTCCTTTTAAAGTAAGAGCCGGACATATAGGTAAGATTTGTACGATGACTCTCAACCCAACACCTACCGTAACCCTATGACATTTACTATAGTGCCTCCCTCCGACTCCCTCTTTCTCACTCTTCAACCTCTTTCTATTTGTTCTCTCCCTCTGCTGTGTGTGTGTGTTTGTGTGTGTGGTTCTGTCAGGACGTTTGGAGCTGAAGATTCCATGGAAGAATCTGTACACCCAGTCAGTGGAAGCTACACTGGATGGAGTTTACCTGCTCATCGTGCCCACAGCCAGTGAGAACCTGACCGTATCACCGATATGCATGAACCCTAGCTGTAGTGTGTGTGCATGTGTCTTTGCTTTTGTTAATGGGTAGCCTATGTCTTTGCATGTTTCAGGTATAAAGTATGATGCAGAGAAGGAGGAGAAACAGCTTCAGGAGGCTCGTCAGAGGGAGCTGCAGAGGATCGAAGAGACCAAACAGAAAGCAGCGGAACAAGGTCAGAGTTCATGTGTCTGTCTGTTTTTGGCAGTTAGTTACAGTATTATACATTTTGAGTCTTTGTAAGTTATGTATAGCTTCAAAATGTTTAAAACCGTCATGTGCATCTCAGACTGTCAGTCAGTGTTTACATTTCCCCAGATGCACCCCTTGGCGGGGCTGCCTTTGGGTTAAAACACAGACTCAGGACTGTGACTTTAATGCATGTGTTCTTATATCATGTTCATTGGTGTCACAGAAAACCCCGCACTTGAGAAACAAGACACCTTTGTGGAGAAACTGGTGACACAGGTGATCAAGAACCTTCAGGTGAAGATCTCCAACATCCACATCCGCTATGAGGATGACGTGAGTATTCTGCCTAGTGTACTACAGTAGTACTACACTAGTTCTACAGTACTAGAACTATGTATATTACTACTGTGTTGCATTACTGTAAGTTTCTTTCTTTCTCCTCTCATCTCTTTCTCTCTTCTCTTTCTCAGGTCACCAATCCCAAATGCCCATTATCATTTGGAATGTCTCTACAGAACCTCAGCCTTCAGGTAATGTGTGTGTCGCCTTCTCATGAAATCTTTCATTCATTGTGGATGATGTACAATCTAAATTGCAGCGGTTCGATTTAGTTAATGTCTGGATGTGGGATGTGTGATGTTGCCGTGGTTAAAGGGATAGTTCACCCAAATGACAAAATGTGATATTGGTTTCTTTACCCTGTAAGCAGTCTATGGACAAGGTATGACAGCAATCCATGCTTTGGTTTTGTTATGGTTGTGGTCAGAGTTATGGTCTATTTGTGGTCTGATGCTGAAACAGTATCACGTAACTTCTCAACCCCAAAACTGTGTTACCCCACAGACCGCAGATGAGAACTGGAAACCTTGTCTTCTGAATGAGAAAGCCAAGCTATTTTTCAAGGTAGAGTATTCTTTACAGCAATGGTTATTCTGTAGATGAGTTTTACATACATTATGACACTATTATACTGTCAACAGCATTCTAAGCTGTTTTCTGTTGTGCTTTTTCCTCCTCAGCTTGTCCAGTTGGACAATCTCTTTGCCTACTGGAACGTGAACTCAATGCTGTACTCCAATCACATGCCAGACGAGGCCCTGGTGAGTGACCGTGTCATCATTCAGCACCGTTGCTGAGCGGTGTGTCTCTTAAGTGAGAGTGATGTCTATCTATGATGTCTAATTAAGTGTCTCTTCCTGTCTGTCGTTTCCACAGCGATGCCTCCAGAACAGCATGGATATCTACAGTTCCACCCCCATGAAACACGATTTCAGTGAGTGTTGCCTAGTCGATACAGGGGTGTGACATCATTCATCGTCTGGATCAGTCTTGGTATTCATGTTGCCATCCACCTGATACAGGGAATCCAATCAGTCATTTGAGTGTATTGTAATTGAATACTTTTTCTCATTATTTAAACCCACTGTTGAATTGTTGTTTAATTTGGTATCATATCCTTATTAACCTAATTTTCCTGTTCAATGCTGGCAGTTTTTCGTCCGATAACGGCCAATGCGAAGCTGAGCATGAACCCCCGGTCAGACGTAAACTTCTCTTCACCCAAGGTAGACTTGGTAGTCAACCTGAGAGAGGTGGCCGTGGAGCTGAACAGGCCACAGGTGAGACAGGAAAGAGGCCATGAAAGAGAGGGCGAGAAAGGGCTACATTTTCTTCAAGCAAAAGAGCACATTTGCCCCAAAAATACTGTAAAACTCATTAGAATCTGCATTGTAACTTCAACTATGTGCATAATAAGGAGGGTGGCTATTATTTAACCACAGTGAAGGACACTGATACATGCAATTTCCACAATTTTGCTATCCTGTCTATTTGAAATGTTACAGTATTTTTACCAATATAAAATCGGGTTTATTATTTCCCTCTCTGTCTTCTTCGTTGACCCCTGAACTCTGACCCTTTCCCTCTCTGCAGTATATCAGCATTCTGGAGCTCCTGGGCTCGGTGGATATGATGTCACGCAACCTGCCATACAGGAAATACCGGCCGCAATTCCACGTGCACACCAACGCCTACATATGGTCAACACTCACTCTTTTGTTTCTTATACAAAAAAATACTTAAACCCTTTTCTCTTGATGTATTGATAACAATTGTGGTTATTGTTAATGTTTAGGCAGTGAATGATAATTGTGTCATGTTGCATGCCACCCAGTATAAGATTATTAGACACATTTTTCCAATCAATTGAGTTACAGTGATGTACACAGACTAGGCCCATTGTGACTGTCACTCTGCTTGTGTTTTCATCTAGGTGGCAGTATGTGATTATGGGCATCATGGAGGTGGACGTGAAGCCACGGCTGCACATGTGGTCGTGGCAGCGCATCCACCGCCACCGGCAGACAGTCAAGTGTTACAGAGCGCTCTACAAGTCCAAGATCACCAACAAGAAGCCCACTGAGAAGCTGCTCAGGGAAGTGGAGGTGTGTGGAGATCAGGGTCATGTCCATTAGGCACCAAATGGAGAAAAACTGACAAATATGAAGGGACTACCTGGACTTGTACAAAAAGAAGCACACATTAAAATGTTCTATTGCAAAAGGTTTTGAAACATTTTCCGTTGCGTTCCCTAAAGAGCGGAACCCAGACCTGCATTCAAATAGTATTTGTTTTGTTTCCAAAACTTGAGCAGTGCTTGATTGAGCTTGCCTGGCTATAATTTGACCAATGGAATACTCCCCAAAGTTCAAGCCTTGCCCATCTGGCACTTCGGGCTGACTCAATCAGGCACTCAAAGTATTTAAAAGAAAACAAAATGCTCACCAGGTTTGGTGGAGATTGAGAAGGGCCTACTCCTCCCTCGCTTTCAGAGTTGCAACCCCAGTCCTTTTCTCTACTCTGCTGCATTGATTGATGGACGTTAAGTAATTGATGAAGTAATAATTGATCAATTCCCATAACGGTCCGGGAACAGTTTTAATGGGTCCATCTTTCCCTCCATGTGCCCAGGAGACTGAGCGGACTCTGGATATTTTTAACATCACGCTGGCCAGGCAGCAAGCTGAGATGGAGGTACGGATTGAGCTATCTGTTGAATTATTCCTAGCTAACTACCTCTCTTCTCTGCATCTACTGTAATGTGTTTAGCCTGTCTGTCCGTCAACTAACTAATTTGTTCAAAATGGCAGTAAAGCATGACAGAAATAACCCAACTTAGTCACACTGCCATAGCGTAACCACCAGTGCAACACGTGGTCACAGTTTAACTAACAGTGGTTCCAGCTAGTGGTTGTGGCTGAGGCGTTATGTGTAGACTGTGACCAGCAATGGTTGGTTGTTCCAGGCGAGCAAGGCGGGTCTGCGTATCTTTCGTCCGGGGGTGAAGGTGGAGGAGGAATCTCAGGGCTGGTTGGGCTGGATGTGGTCCGGCTGGTCAGGAGATGACGGCGCCAAGTCCAAGGAGGTCAAGACCGGAGGTGAGACTGCCCACATACCCAATCACCATGCCCCATTTTGTACATACATTCTTATTAATTGAGACATTTCACATTTGATACAGGGTCTCACTTTGACTAATAAATAAACGCAGAATGTCTGTTAGTGCCAGCATCCTGCCACAGCTGCAATCTTTTTGGCTTGCAAGCTTGAAGTAGGCAGTGGCTAGCTAAATGGCATTGTAGGCCTACCAAGTACAAACCTAGCTACAAAAATTGACAATGGCGAAACAAGGCACTTGAAAAGACCCCATACTGATATTGAGGTGGAGAATTCCTGTCAATCCACTGTGCATGTTGTTCCTCGGCCTAGTCCTTTAGCCTTGGTTTCTCAAATGATTGCCTCGCCTGGTTCACCAACTACTTCTCTGATAGAGTTCAGTGTGTCAAATCGGAGGGCCTGTTGTCCTATCCTTCCTATTTCGCAACAAAGCATCCTTCACTCATGCTGCCAAACATACCCTCGTAAAACTGACTATCCTACCGATCTTTGACTTCGGCGATGTCATTTACAAAATAGCCTCCAATACCCTGCTCAATAAATTGGATGCAGTCTATCAGTTTTGTCACCAAAGCCACCACTGCGACCTCTACGCTCTCGTTGGCTGGCCCTCGCTTCATACTCGCCGCCAAACCCACTGGCTCCAGGTCATCTACAAGACCCTGCTAGGTAAAGTCCCCCCTTATCTCAGCTTGCTGGTCACCATAGCAGCACCCACCTGTAGCACGCGCTCCAGCAGGTATATCTCTCTGGTCAGCCCCAAAACCAATTCTTCCTTTGGCCACCTCTCCTTCCAGTTCTCTGCTGCCAATGACTGGAACGAACTACAAAAATCTCTGAGACTGGAAACACTTATCTCCCTCACTAGCTTTAAGCACCAGCTGTCAGAGCAGCTCACAGATTACTGCACCTGCACATAGCCCATCTATAATTTAACCCAAACAACTACCTCTCCCCCTACTGTATTTCTTTATTTATTTAGCTCCTTTGCACCCCATTATTTCTATTTTGCACATTCTTCCACTGCAAATCTACCATTCCAGTGTTTTACTTGCTATATTGTATTTACTTTGCCACCATGGCCTTTTTCTTTTTTTTTTGCCTTTACCTCCCTTACCTCATTTGCTCACATCGTATATAGACTTATTTTTCTACTGTATTATTGCTGTATGTTTGTTTTTACTCCGTGTGTAACTCTGTGTTGTTGTATGTTTCGAACTGCTTTAATTTATCTTGGCCAGGTCGCAATTGTAAATGAGAACGTGTTCTCAACTTGCCTACCTGGTTAAATAAAGGTGAAATAAAAAATAAAAACCGTCCATTGTCCAGGAGGCTGTCGCTCCTTTCCGCAGAATCCTCTGACACAGGTGAAGCACGGTTGGAGTTTAGAAGACCGCATCGGCACATGCATTCTGAACCAACCAAACATTTATTTTATTGGAAGAAATTGGCAGCAAATCAAAGTTGTTACTTTGCAAAGAGATGCATGGGCACCGTGAGAGGAGAGTGTCCTTGGATTTAGACAGACATATCAGCAATAAATGAGATCAGACGAGTAGGCTACCAGGGCACCAATGCTTAGTCTTCTACAGGTCGCCTTGCCTCTTTTCTCATAAGGCCAACGTGCCAATCATTCGGCTGGTTTACTGTGTGTCATCCAGCTGGTTTCAAAATGACATCATCGGGGCGCATTGTGTGATTTTAACCAATTATGAGCTGGCATTGCCTATTAATTGTCTTGGTTGATGATGTCATTGGAAACACTTTCTCATCTTTTTTACTTCAAAACATAGAAATGTGTCATTTTCACATGTTGATGTCGGGGTGGTGCTGAAGATGATGAATATGAAGTAAAAAAAAAAATTGACATTTCCCTTTAACCCTGTCCTGTCCCACCCTATGAATTATCAAGTATTGAATCATGTTGATAACAAGGTGCTCATGATGATGATGATGATAATAATGGTTTTGGACCAGTTATGTCTTTGACTTGGATTTAATTGCGCACTTGGAATTGCATTTAGCATTTTCTTCCCTTTTGTAAAGTTGATTTGAAATGATCTTGATGATAAGGCGCTCCTGATGAGGATGATGTTTTAATGTTTGTTTTTGTGAAGCTAGACACATTTTATGGACAAAATAAAAATAAACATCTTTATTCTCCTCAGCTTTTGGTGAGCTTATGACTCCTGCCGAGAAGGCCAAACTCTACACCGCCATTGGCTACAGTGAGGTAGCTGTCAATCACAACCTGCCAAAGAACGTGAGTGGCTACTGTATATTTCCTACACATCGTAGTGCAGTACAGCAATCCCTGGATATAGAAAGATAACCCAGTACACTATTCACAATCTCTCTTGTCCCTCTCTCATTTTGTTTTTGCAGTTTGAGGACATTAAGATACATTTTCACATGAAGAGGATGTCTTTCTCAATGAAAGACAACAAGGATCAGAATGAAATCCTCAAGGTCACAGTTGAAGACCTGAAATCCATGCTGACCCAGAGGCCCGGAGCACAAGCCATTAAGTATGCACAGTACACACTCTGGGGTGTGTTCGGTGAGGGGAAACATTCAGAACGTTGCACACAGAAATGAAGAGCTGACATGATGTCAAAATTTACATGACAGAATATCATATCTGTTCTACAAAATCTATTTATAATCGGTAACTCTGTACACTTGTGAACAGACCCTGCGTTTAAATACTTCCCCCTCCTTCCCTGTTGTAGTGCTTTATCAATGGGATATTGTTGCCAGGTTTTTGTTGTCGTGCCATAGTCCAAGAGCAAACTTGAGAACAGCTGACGACACTATTTTGCGATGCTCGGTTTGTCGGTATCTCTCTCATTCTCCCCCTATGCTTTTCCCTCATCTATCTCCCCTTTCTCTCTCTCCCCCTTTCTCGCTCTCCAGACTTCTCTCTCTTCCACTGCTCCCTCCACTCTCTGCCCTTGGTTCTGATTCTGCTGGTGTTGTTGTTGTTGTTGCCCTCAGGCTGTCGGCCCAGCTTAGTCTGTTTGAGGTGAAAGGACTGGCCAATAATCGGCCGGCGCCCACGCTGCTGTCGTCGAGGAAGGCTGCCACGGTAACAGGGACCCCCCTACTTGACATCCTGTTTGAGACCAACCCTCTGGATGAGAGTGCTGACCAGCGGCTCCACGTCGAGTCCCAGCCTCTGGAGATCATCTATGACGCTGTTAGTGTGTGTGTGTGTGGGTGTGTGTGTGTGTGTGTGTGGGGGTGGGTGGGTGTGTACCTGTTTACATTACTATATCAGTTGTTCCTCGGTTCAATCTGGCGTGGAGTTGTTAGAACAAAAATGAGTGTGTTTGCTTGTGTAACAACATGGGTACCTGTGTCTCCCTCCGGCAGGTGACGGTGAACAGCATGTCTGCGTTCTTCTTGCCGCCTGATGACCTCCAGCTAGACGAGCTGACCAACGCCACTCTCATGAAGCTGGAACAGTTCCGAGACCGCACCTCCACAGGTCAGAGCCCCGCCTCTAGCTCTGACTGACAGGCCACACTCACTTTCCTGGGCTGAAACACAACACTGATGGATTTGTTTACATATGCTGCAGGCCCAAATATGGAGATCTATTCATTTATTTTCAATGGACATGGAGGTTGGTGAGGTAAACTTATGATTAATCAGCCAGGATATCCGCCTCATTGACCTCAATCTCCAATCCATACTTCTTATTTCCTATTGACAGACACCCCTCCCTCCCCTTTCATATCCTATATTATGTAAGAACGTGTTGAAGTATGCCGTCCATTATATATTGTTGTCTGCAGGGCTGATGTACGTGATTGAGACCCAGAAGGTTCTGGATCTGAACGTCAACCTCATGGCCTCCTACGTGATCGTGCCCCAAACCGGCTTCTACGACTCCACTCAGAACCTCATGCTATTGGACCTGGGTCACTTCAAGGTAGGTCACTTCAATTGACACAGCACACACATTTGTGTAGAGACAGCGGTTCGATCTGACTTGAGTGAGTGAGAGACGATATACGGAAAATTTGCGAACTGTGATTGATCCTGTCATGTTGCTATATTTCACTTGCCCAATAAGGCAACCACTGAGCAGACTCAACTTGCCTGACTGTTTAGTTTACTAGCCCCGGGCAGCCGAACCCTGCATAATAAACAGGACCTCATCCAGGTGTGCTATGACAGGGATTTTCAAACTGGGGTCCATACATTTTAGCTTTGTTTTGAAAAACTATTTGGGGTATTTTTGTACGTGAAAAATGATTAGTTTATGAATATCGCTAGCTGCAACAGAATACTGTCATGGAAACCATTTGAATGTCTCTATGTCCAGTATGAAGGAAGTTAGAGGGAGTTTCACGAGCCAATGCTAACTAGCGTTAGCACAATAACTGGAACATCTACAGGAACATTTGGCATACTAGCTGTTCCTGTTCATCCGACTCTGAGGTAGCAGATGAAAAGGGCTTTATTGCCTGGGAAGAAAAGTTAGAAAATCCCTGTTCTATGCCATTGTGTTATCAGGTGTCTAGTCTGAGTAGAACGGGGCTACCCCAGCTCTCTGTAGGGAGCAGGACTATACAGGACATCATGTCCCAAGCCTACGACAGCTTCAACATCAAGCTCAGCAGCCTACAGTTCCTCTACAGCAAACCAGGTACACACACACGCATACAATTATCTGCCCAAAATGTGTCATGTGACACAACTATGCAGGGAAGTCGTTTTCTGTAGCTTATTGCGATCTTGCGTTGCATACTTAGGTAGAATATAGTTAAATTAGGCTTAACAGTGGTTGTTGTGTTGTGTATTAGACGGGGACTGGAGGAAAGCCCGTAAGCTGAAGCAATCGGCCCTCCACATCCTGGAGCCTGTTGATGTCAAGGTGGTGTTCAGCAGAGCCATGGTGGTCACAGACTCACGCATGCCCAAGTAAGAGGGAGGGAAGAGGGGTGGGTTCTGGGGTAGAGAGAGGGGTGGAGGAGGAGGGGGTGGGTGGGTTCTGGGGTAGAGAGGGGTGGGGGTTGGTGGGTGGGTTGGTTCTGGGGTGGAGAGAGAGGGATGGGTGGGTTCTGGGATGGAGAGAGGGGTGGGTTGGTTCTGTGGTGGAGAGAGAGGTGTGGGTAGGTTCTGGGGTGGAGAGAGAGGGGTGGGTGGATTCTGGGGTGGAGAGAGAGGGGTGGGTTGGTTCTGGGATGGAGAGAGAGGGGTGGGGGGGTTCTGGGGTGGAGAGAGAGGGGTGGGTGGGTTCTGGGATGGAGAGAGAGGGGTGGGTTGGTTCTGTGGTGGAGAGAGAGGGGTGGGTGGGTTCTGGGGTGGAGAGAGAGGGGTGGGTGGGTTCTGGGGTGGAGAGAGAGGGGTGAGTTGGTTCTGGGATGGAGAGAGAGTGGTGGGTTGGTTCTGGGGTGGAGAGAGGGGTGGGTGGGTTCTGGGGTGGAGAGAGAGGGGTGGGTGGGTTCTGGGGTGGAGAGAGGGGTGGGTGGGTTCTGGGGTGGAGAGAGAGGGGTGGGTTGGTTCTGGGGTGGAGAGAGAGGGGTGGGTGGGTTCTGGGGTGGAGAGAGAGGGGTGGGTTGGTTCTGGGGTGGAGAGAGAGGGGTGGATGGGTTCTGGGGTGGAGAGAGAGGGGTGGGTTGGTTCTGGGGTGGAGAGAGAGAGGGGTGGGTGGGTTCTGGGGTGGAGAGAGAGGGGTGGGTTGATTCTGGGGTGGAGAGAGAGGGGTGGGTGCGATGCCTTTTTTGGACTACCACTATGTATAATCGTGTTTGTCAAAAAGCTGGTCAGATGAATGATATGAATAAAGTGTGTGTGTGCGTGTGTGTCAGGTTTAAGCTCTTCGGGGAGATGCCTCTCTTGTCTCTGAGGATCTCTGATGATAAGGTGCGGGCCGTGCTGGAGCTGATTAACAGCATCCCGCTGCCGGAGAGCAGGCCGGCCCCGCGCAGCACCAACACACACTCTACACCTAAGGTACTAACTACTGGGAGTCTCTCTGCCTGTCTGTGAGTTGACTTTCTCTGTCTGTCTGTGGGTTGACTGTCGGTCTGTGGGTTGACTCTCTCTATCTATCTCTGCCTGTCTGTGGGTTGACTCTCTCTATCTATCTCTGCCTGTCTGTGGGTTGACTCTCTCTTTCTCTCTGCCTGTCTGTGGGCTGACTCTCTCTTTCTCTCTGCCTGTCTGTGGGTTGACTCTCTCTCTCTCTCTGCCTGTCTGTGGGTTGACTCTCTCTCTCTCTCTCTCTCTCTCTCTCTCTCTCTCTCTCTCTCTCTGCCTGTCTGTGGGTTGACTCTCTCTCTCTCTCTGCCTGTCTGTGGGTTGACTCTCTCTCTTGCTCTCTCTCTGCCTGTCTGTGGGTTGACTTTCCCTCTCTCTCTGCCTATCTGTAGGTTGACTCTCTCTCTCTCTCTCTCTGCCTGTCTGTGGGTTGACTCTCTCTCTCTCTCTCTCTCTCTCTCTCTCTCTCTCTGCCTGTCTGTAGGTTGACTCTCTCTCTCTTCCTGTCTGTGGGTTGACTCTCTCTCTCTCTCTGCCTGTCTGTGGGTTGACTCTCCCTCTCTGCCTGTCTGTGGGTTGACTGTAATGTTGGTTGTTGTTTTGTGTGTAAATAGATTTCTATTGGGTTGTGTGTGTGTTCGTGTCTAATTTCTGCTTGTTTTTCTTCCGCAGGCTCCAAAGCAGTCGTACACCCCTCAGCTAACCCCCAGGCAACCAACCATGGCTGAACTGCGCAACTCCCTCATATGGGAATCAGGTGAGAGACATGCACGCACACATACAGCCCATACAGCCCATTACAAATGGATCTTTGTACTTTACGTGTGTGTGTGTGTGTGTGCAGGCTCAGAGGAGGACCTGTTCTACGATGCTCCCAGCTCTCCTATAGGCGACAGTCCGTTCTTCCCCGACAACATGCCCAGCCCCTTGCAACGCTCCGACTCGGTCAAGAGGAGAGGTCTGGTCAAGAAAGACCCCAAGAAGAACATGACAGAGTTCCTCATGACGTTTGAGATCAACAAGGTATGCTTAACATAATATACATCTGTGTGTGAGAGAGTCCTTAAACACTTCATTTAGATGTTTTCACTCTGATTGCTAATAAAGCTGTGTGTGTATATGTGTGTACTTGAACTCCCTCATTCTGCTGTCTAGCTGTCTGTTCAGCTGTGTCGTCTGTCTAGAGGCCAGGAGGTCACAGTGTTACACCTGGACGTCGAGCGTCTCGGCACCGAGCTAAAGATTCGCACCTTCGACATGACATCTAACACCTTTCTACGCGAGATCTGCCTAGAGTGCTCAGAGTATATGGGTAGGTGAGGGTGTGGGTGGGAATCATTGTCTCTTAAAGGTAGGCCTGTCAACTAACTGATCCAGAAATTCACTATCGAAAATGTATCTTAAACATTTCAATATTCAAATAATAGTTTTAATATAATTAGCATAGATTTACATAAATACGTAAATGTACAAATCTGGGTCTTCTGCGCCTTCGCTACAGCCTTCTCCATACCAGCTCTGACATTAGGGGAGACGCCAGAAAAGGTAGCCACACTTGAATGTGCCTGTTTATGCCATTGAAACCAGCATTTCTCTCCTGTTCTATTTGTTTTTCAACTGAACTTTATTCCGTTGTCCACCACATTCAAACGTAGTAATCTAGTCATGTTTGATAGCAACCTATTCGAGTTGTTGCATCTTTACATTGCCCCTCTTTCCACGCTTTTAACATATGTCACATGAAATCGCTTGCATCTGGTGTGTTTTTTGAATGGTGTTTTTCCCTCGATTGCATTTTTGGAACATTAGCAAGACGGCTCTGTGCACCTTGCTGCGTTTGGAATGCGAAGAAATGATTGTCTAGATCTTTATGAAATAAACGTGATATGCTGCTTCCTCGTTGGCGGTTGTGTGGCATGTCTGCAGACTTCTCTGTGTGGTTTTGGTGTGATATGATTTTCTGGTTTGATATACTTGTCCAGATTCAGAGGAGAAGAAAGTGCACCTGATCACCACTCTAGACAACACAGAGGAGGACCTCCTCACATTGGAGTACACTAAGGTGTACACACACACACACACACACACACACACACACAGTCAACACTGTTTCATACATTCTTCATCCAATGTAGATTAACAGTAAAGCAGGTCTAAAAGCTTCAATGTCTCTTTCAGGCTGATAAGAACGGGCCAGAATTCAAGTCTCAGTACAAGAACACTGAACAATCAGTAAATGTAAGATCTTACAATACAACTGTGTTAACCCACATTTGGAACTTCAACATGATGTTGATTTGAGCTCAGTACTCTGCTCAGTTGTGTTAGTGTGTTCATTGTGTCGGTGGTGTGTGCGTGAAATCTCTGTCTCAGGTGAACTTCTCATCTCTGGATGTACACCTGCACACGGAGGCTTTGCTCAACGCCATGAACTTCCTGAACAGCCTCCTCCCCCCGACCAAGGAGGCGGTGCCTAGCAAGGAGGAGCTTCCCACAATCGCAGAGGAGGACGAGGGAGAGGGGGAGGAGGGAGAGGGGGAGGAGGGCGAGAAGGAGGAATCGGCCGTGGCAAAAATAACATGTAATTATCAGTTTCATGGAATCCATTCCGGTTACTGGAACTAAGACTTTTCCACTGTTGAAATGTATTAGAATTTATTTCATGAATCAAAGTTAGTCGAAAGTGGAAGAGAATTTGGTTCGGTAATATACCTGCTGTATATTTGTTGCATGTAGAGATATTGAGTAGACACATGTCCTCCATGTATTCTCCTTCTAATACGTAGCTAGCTAAACCAAATGTAAATTCTCTGCCATTGTATGGACCACTTGACGTTTGATGTATTGTGATGCAAACAAAATCATCTTCTCATCAAAGCGTCTTTTACGTTTGGACAAAGGAACTACTCTTTCATCAATGTCTCTCTACCCCACTCTCCTCAGCTTCTAAGAAGTCAAAGTTTGCGGACGTGGTGAATTTGCACATCAGAGCTGATCTCAACTGTCTGAAGGTTTTCATCCGAGGCCATAGCCACATGATAGCAGAGATCTGCATTGAGGGTAACACAAGTCACCGTCCGCAGCACAAGTCACCGTCCGCAGCACAAGTCACCGTCCGCAGCACAAGTCACCGTCCGCAACACAAGTCACCGTCCGCAACACAAGTCACCGTCCGCAGCACAAGTCACCGTCCGCAACACAAGTCACCGTCCGCAACACAAGTCGCCGTCCGCAACACAAGTCGCCGTCCGCAACACAAGTCGCCGTCCGCAACACAAGTCGCCGTCCGCAACACAAGTCGCCGTCCGCAACACAAGTCGCCGTCCGCAACACAAGTCACCGTCCGCAACACACGTCCGCAACACACGTCTGCAACACACGTCTGCAACACACGTCTGCAACACACGTCTGCAACACAAGTCACCGTCCTCAACACAAGTCACCGTCCTCAACACACGTCCGCAACACAAGTCATCATCCGCAACACACGTCCGCAACACAAGTCATCGTCTTCAACACAAGTCACCGTCCGCTACACAAGTCACCGTCCGCTACACAAGTCACCGTCCGCTACACAAGTCACCGTCCGCTACACAAGTCACCGTCCGCTACACAAGTCACCGTCCGCTACACAAGTCACCGTCCGCAACACAAGTCACCGTCCGCAACACAAGTCACCGTCCGCAACACAAGTCACCGTCCGCTACACAAGTCACCGTCCGCTACACAAGTCACCGTCCTCAACACAAGTCACCGTCCTCAACACAAGTCACCGTCCGCAACACAAGTCACCGTCCTCAACACAAGTCACCGTCCTCAACACAAGTCACCGTCCTCAACACAAGTCACCGTCCTCAACACAAGTCACCGTCCGCAACACAAGTCACCGTCCGCAACACAAGTCACCGTCCGCAACACAAGTCACAGTCCGCTACACAAGTCACCGTCCTCAACACAAGTCATCGTCCGCAACACACGTCCGCAACACAAGTCACCGTCCTCAACACAAGTCACCGTCCGCTACACAAGTCACCGTCCGCTACACAAGTCACCGTCCGCTACACAAGTCACCGTCCGCTACACAAGTCACCGTCCGCTACACAAGTCACCGTCCGCTACACAAGTCACCGACCGCAACACACGTCACCTTCCGCAACACACGTCACCTTCCGCAACACACGTCACCTTTCGCAACACACGTCACCGTCCGCTACACACGTCACCGTCCGCAACACACGTCACCGTCCGCTACACAAGTCACCGTCCGCTACACAAGTCACCGTCCGCTACACAAGTCACCGTCCGCTACACAAGTCACCGTCCGCTACACAAGTCACCGTCCGCAACACACGTCACCGTCCGCAACACACGTCTGCAACACAAGTCACCGTCCTCAACACAAGTCACCGTCCTCAACACAAGTCATCGTCCGCAACACAAGTCACCGTCCTCAACACAAGTCACCGTCCTCAACACAAGTCACCGTCCGCAACACAAGTCACCGTCCGCAACACAAGTCACCGTCCGCAACACAAGTCACCGTCCGCAACACAAGTCACCGTCCGCAACACAAGTCACCGTCCGCTACACAAGTCACCGTCCGCAACACAAGTCACCGTCCTCAACACAAGTCACCGTCCTCAACACAAGTCACCGTCCTCAACACAAGTCACCGTCCGCAACACAAGTCACCGTCCGCAACACAAGTCACCGTCCGCAACACAAGTCACCGTCCGCAACACAAGTCACCGTCCGCAACACAAGTCACCGTCCGCAACACAAGTCACCGTCCGCAACACAAGTCACCGTCCGCAACACAAGTCACCGTCCGCAACACAAGTCACCGTCCGCAACACAAGTCACCGTCCGCAACACAAGTCACCGTCCGCAACACAAGTCACCGTCCGCAACACAAGTCACAGTCCGCTACACAAGTCACCGTCCTCAACACAAGTCATCGTCCGCAACACACGTCCGCAACACAAGTCACCGTCCGCAACACAAGTCACCGTCCGCTACACAAGTCATCGTCCGCAACACAAGTCACCGTCCTCAACACAAGTCACCGTCCTCAACACAAGTCACCGTCCTCAACACAAGTCACCGTCCGCAACACAAGTCACCGTCCGCAACACAAGTCACCGTCCGCAACACAAGTCACCGTCCGCAACACAAGTCACCGTCCGCAACACAAGTCACAGTCCGCTACACAAGTCACCGTCCTCAACACAAGTCATCGTCCGCAACACACGTCCGCAACACAAGTCACCGTCCGCAACACACGTCCGCAACACAAGTCACCGTCCGCAACACAAGTCACCGTCCGCAACACAAGTCACCGTCCGCAACACAAGTCACCGTCCGCAACACAAGTCACCGTCCGCAACACAAGTCACCGTCCGCAACACAAGTCACCGTCCGCAACACAAGTCACCGTCCGCAACACAAGTCACCGTCCGCAACACACGTCTCCTTCCGCGACACACATCCACAACAGCGTGCATGAATTATGATATTACATACAATTATGTGTTTGTGTGATTAGTTGTGTGGACAGGACATGCACGCACACACATTATAATGATGCTAGTGCTACCTTGTGGTAAACATGAAGAAATACTCAGGCCACTGATGATCTTTTCCTATTGGTTCTGGAACTGATATGAACACACCTTTGTGGTGCCCCACCATGAAATCGGGGGGGGACTATGGATCTGTCGCCGTCCGCTAGTACGTATGTTAGTTAATCATGTGATATCTCAGACACCGCTGGCCCGATTTTGACAAAACTTTGGTGAATGATGTGCCATACCACAGAGATATGGCATTTACAAAATTACACTGATTGGCCAAAGGGGGCGCTATAGTAATCAACTGAAGTTCCAAACTTTGAACAAGCTTGCATCATTCGTTATTTGTGGGGGACGACATGTTTACTGTTGCCTTGTTTTAGACTTGTTCTAGACCTAGACCTGCTCCTCAGTGTTCTGCCTATTTGTTCTATGTTCCAGGCCTGGTGTCGGAGGTGCTGATGAGGAGAAAGGCGGTGGAGGTTCTGGCCAACCTGAAGAACATAGTCATCCTGGACTGTGATAAGGAGGCACTGTACAAGCAGGTAACTTTTGCTCAATGTTTTCCTTTGCGTTCCCTAATGAACACGACCCAGCAGTCATTGACATTTGTTTTACTTTAGAGATGTTATTTTCCCAGTCAAGGGGCCACATTCACGAGAAATGATGATTGTTGTTTTTGCTTTCTGCTGCTATATTTGTACGCCGTCTGCATCCTAGTGTGTGTCCATAGCTGATAAGGAGGTGTTTGCTTTCCGCATGGTGAACCACACGGACGCCACTGAGGGCGATGCCTATCTAGACATGGGTAAAGTGGACACCAGCATCACCCTGACGGTGGGCTGCATCCAGGTCATCTTCCTCAACAAGTTTGTCTCCTCCATCCTGGTAAGAGACACCATCTCTCTTAACTCCACTTAACTATCACTTATCCTTTTATGTGTTTCAAAAATTCAGCTGCCAACAACACTTTTCCAGAGTGTCGAAAACCATGGCCTTACTTATAGTACCGGTACCAAAATGCCCCAGAACTTACCAAGCCTAATCACATTCGGTGCACTTTTTCGGTTCTGGATTGTCCTACGTCATATGACCATCGATGAGAACTCTGTAACGTGACTGCTCTTTGTCCCACCCCTTCTCTTCCTCCTCATTCACCTCCCTCTCCCCCAGGCTTTCATCAACAATTTCCAGGCGGCCAAGGAGGCCCTGGCTGAGGTGACGGTGCAGGCAGCGGAGAAGGCAGCCACAGGGGTGATGGAGCTGGCTGAGCGCAGCGTGCGCATCTCTCTGGATGTAGACTTCAAAGCTCCTCTTGTCTTCCTGCCGCAGTCGTCCTCCTCCACCAACGTCACTGTGGCTGACCTCGGTATGGTCACGGTCAAGAACTGCTTCGCCTTGGTCGACTCCCAGACGCATGTCAAGATCCCTCCCATCATCGACACCATGACCGTGGTCCTCAGTGACCTGAAGATGTACAGGTGAGACAGAACAGGGTTGCTAGTAAAGCACACCAGTAGTCAGCCAATTCTGTATACAGAACCAGAATTAAACCTCATGGATTCGCAGTTGTTTAAAGTGAGCGGATGACTTCATTTGTTCACAGGGATGTGAGGTGTTTCTTGACAATAGACAGATTTCTGTGTGTCTCAGTTACTTTTGTATATCAGGTCGATGGACCTGGATGTGCAGAAAATCAGAACCTGTAAAGCCGTTTCTTTGTTTGTTGTGTTTGATTGTGCAGAACCACATTTGAGAAGGGGAGATTTCAGGGGGAGATCCAGGTTCTGAAGCCGGTCAACCTGGACCTGTCCATCCAGAGAAACCTGTCAGCCTCCTGGTACCACAGCATCCCTGACATAAAGATCACTGCCCACCTCAAACCTATGAATGTGAGTGTGTGTCTGTATGTGTGTATGTGTCAGTGTGTGTGTCTGTGTTAGTTAAAGCCAACTCTCAATAAACAAGAAATGTTCATTTGAAATGATGGTTGTTGATACATTTGTGTAACGGTGTGGATGTGTGTGTGTGTTTTTGTCTTACTAGCTGATCCTGAGTCAGGATGACATGACGGTGGTGTTGAGGACTCTGGGTGAGAACATGTCAGAGACGTCAGACGCTGTTTCTCCTCGTCCTCCTCCGTCTAGAGTGGATCACTCCGACACTGCCACTACAGGAGGTACTGGTACTATCTCCACCAGCGGTGAGAACAGTTGGGTTGAATGTGTGTGTGAGTCTTAATATTTGGATGATTGTGATATTGATAATCATGTTGAACCCTGTCTGTAGGCAACATAGTGGTAACTGCTGCAGTGGTCGAGACCCAGAAGAGCACTAAGCTGAAGAACATACTCAAAGTAGACTTCAAGTTTGACTCCATGACTCTGGTCCTGTACAGCCCCAATGGGACTGAGGTGACTATTGCATCACTGCACACCTTCACAAACACTAATTGACCACAGAAAACTCCATCCGCTTAGATATTCTTACCAGAAAGTGTGTGTATGTGCCTGTCTCTGTGGGCGTGTGTCTCTGCCTATGTGTCTGTGCCTGTCTCTGTGGGCGTGCGTCTCTGCCTATGTGTCTGCCTGTCTCTGTGGGCGTGCGTCTCTGCCTATGTGTCTGTGCCTGTCTCTGTGGGCGTGTGTCTCTGCCTATGTGTCTGCCTGTCTCTGTGGGCGTGCGTCTCTGCCTATGTGTCTGTGCCTGTCTCTGTGGGCGTGTGTCTCTGCCTATGTGTCTGCCTGTCTCTGTGGGCGTGCGTCTCTGCCTATGTGTCTGCCTGTCTCTGTGGGCGTGCGTCTCTGCCTATGTGTCTGTGCCTGTCTCTGTGGGCGTGCGTCTCTGCCTATGTGTCTGCCTGTCTCTGTGGGCGTGCGTCTCTGCCTATGTGTCTGCCTATCTCTGTGGGCGTGCGTCTCTGCCTATGTGTCTGCCTGTCTCTGTGGGCGTGCGTCTCTGCCTATGTGTCTGCCTGTCTCTGTGGGCGTGCGTCTCTGCCTATGTGTCTGCCTGTCTCTGTGGGCGTGCGTCTCTGCCTATGTGTCTGCCTGTCTCTGTGGGCGTGCGTCTCTGCCTATGTGTCTGCCTGTCTCTGTGGGCGTGCGTCTCTGCCTATGTGTCTGCCTGTCTCTGTGGGCGTGCGTCTCTGCCTATGTGTCTGCATTCAGGTGCAGGTGTTGGACTCCAGGGATGATCAGCTGATGCTGGCTGAGTTCACCTTGGGAACTATCTCTACATCTGTCCACATGTTCTCAGACGGATCCATGAAGGCCACCGTCAAACTCACAGACTGCCTGCTAGACGACAAGAGACGCAGAGTCAAGAATATCACTGCCAGGTAAAACACACACACACAGTTACCTTGGTACTGAGCCTACGTACACATTCACAGACACTGGGAGAGATACCGCAGAGTGGTGTGTGTACTGTGAACATATGAGCGCGTGGCTCAGTGCTGGCGTTGATGTACGAGGCTCAGTGTGTGTTCTCCAGCGTGGCATAATGTTCATCACTGCTTCACCATCTGTCTGTCACACAGGACTGTCACACAGCTAAGATGAATGGCTTTGGTTAGCAACCCCATGATAGTCAAAGCAGCTTTAATTTAATCTCGCACTCCCAGTTCATCAAAACCCATGAGTATTTCCATCTGCAATCTCCAATGTCAATTGTTTTGAGAGAATGGAATCTTTGAATCTGTAGAGTAGAATAAAAAGTTACTCACTCTTCTATGTAACATCATATGACAAACAGATTACAAGGTATTTAGTGCACTTATGATAGGGTGTGTTATTAGGACCCTTGCTGTAGGGATTGTAGGGATTGCTCTTTCTGTAGGAATCATCATGTACACCTGTCCCTCTGGCCTCTGTCTGTCAGGATGATGGCGATTCGTCCGAGCGCTGAGAGGAACGTGATGGTGGAGGTGAACTACAATCAGGGACGTGAAGGCACCTCTCTGGAGACGGTGGTGCAGGATGTCTACCTCTGTGCCAGCATGGAGTTCCTGCTCACCGTGGCCGACATCTTCCTCAAGGCCAGCCAACAAGGTTTCTCCTCAGCCGCCCCCAAGAACAGCAGCACTAAACCCACAGTTACAGCCACCGCCGCTTCCAAGGAACCTGGTACGACATGTTCACATTTCACACTACACAATATTCACCACAAATGTCATGTTTGTATGACGTACAATTAGTGCAAAGTGAAATGTCCAATAGTTTCACTCCGTTTCTGACAGTCATCAAATGGTAGAAAACTAATGAACACACCCCTGCTTTCCTCTCTGTCTGTACTCCAGCTCCAGTGGCAGTCAAGTCGGAGATGAATGTTCTGGTGAAGAACCCAGAGATTGTCTTTGTGGCTGACCTGACGCGTGCCGACGCCCCAGCCCTGGTCATGACCATGGAGTGCGAGCTGGTGATGAAGAGCAACCCGGATGGTCAGCTGATGACGGCAGTGGTCAAGGACCTGAAGGTAGTGGCCTGCCCCTTCCTGAGGGAGAAGAGGAGGAACAAGGAGACCACTGTGCTGCAACCCTGCCAGGTGTTCTTCAAGAGCGCACAGTCCTCCACCTCCCCGCAGGCCATGGAGGTCTCCATCAAGGCACTGACACTCAAGGTAGGCCATGGTCAAAAAACGGAACAGGAAGTGGCATCTCACTAATAAAATACCTTGTCACTTTTTCTTATGTTTTTATTTCTGGCACAGCTGCCACAACCAGAGTAATGTGTCTTACATTCCATTCTCCTCTGTGCCCCCTTCCCACAGGTGTCGCCCATCATCATCAACACAGTGATCACCATCCAGTCGGTGCTGAGCCCGGCCGGTGCAGACATGCCCCAGTCGGAGCTGGAGAGCCCCGTGCCCCCAGACCTGTGGGAGCGCCGGTCCTGGCGGGATCTCAAGCTGTGGTTCCTGGAGGAGGAGGGTAAAGACGAGGATGCCCAGTCCCTGGTCCGGCTGATTCCCCAGGGTGAGTCCCTGCAGGTGGCCATTTCCTCCATCTGCCTGACCCTGGAGGCAGGGGTGGGCCACCGTACCGTCCCCATGCTGCTGGCCAAGTCCTCCTTCCACGGGGACGTCAAGAACTGGAGCACCCTCATCAACCTGCACAGCCAGCTCAACCTGGAGGTCAGGCACCGCACATCTCTGCATGCGACCTCTACACTACCTCTAAACAACATCTACAAAACATTTACACAACCTTTACACATCTACACAACATTTTCACAACTTCTACACAACCTCAATTCAACTAAAATATACAGTTGAAGTTGGAAATTTACATACACCTTAGCCAAATACATTTAAACTCAGTTTTTCATAATTCCTGACATTTAATCCTTGTAAACATTCCCATTTGCGACCTGACTGATGTCTTGAGATGTTGCATCAATATATCCACATCATTTTTCTCCCTCATGATGCCATCTATTTTGTGACGTGCACCAGTCCCTCCTGCAGCAAAGCACCCCCACAACATGATGCTGCCACCCCCATGCTTCACGGTTGGGATGGTGTTCTTCGGCTTGCAAGCCTCCCCCTTTTTCCTCCAAACATAACGATGGTCATTATGGCGAAACACATCTATTTTTGTTTCATCAGACCATAGGACATTTCTCCAAAAAGTACGATCTTTGTCCCCATGTGCAGTTGCAAACCGTAGTTCTTCCTTGCTGAGCGGCCTTTCAGGTTATGTCAATATAGGACTCGTTTTTACTGTGGATATAGATACTTTTGTGCCTGTTTCCTCCAGCATCTTCACAAGGTCCTTTGCTGTTGTTCTGGGATTGATTTGCACTTTTCGCACCAAAGTACTTTCATCTCTAGGAGACAGAATGCGTCTCCTTCCTGAGCTGTATGATGGCTGCGTGGTCCCATGGTGTTTATACTTGCGTACCACTGTTTGTACAGATGAATGTGGTACCTTCAGGCTTTTCGAAATTGCTCCCAAGGATGAACCAGACTTGTGGAGGTCTGCAATTTGTTTTCTGAGGTCTTGGCTGATTTCTTTTGATTTTCCCATGATGTCAAGAAAAGAGGCACTGAATTTGAAGGTAGGCCTTGAAATACATCCACAGGTACACCTCCAATTGACTCAAATTATGTCAATTAGCCTATCAGAACCTTCTAAAGCCATGACATCATTTTCTGCAATTTTCCAAGCTGTTTAAAGGCACAGTCAACTTAGTGTATGTAAACGTCTGACCCACTGGAATTTTGATACAGTGAATAAGTGAAATAATCTGTCTGTAAACAACTGTTGGAAAAATTACTTGTGTCATTCACAAAGTAGATGTCCTAACCGACTTGCCAAAACTATAGTTTGTTTACAAGAAATTTGTGGAGTGGTTGAAAAACAAGTTTTAATGACTCCAACCTAAGTGTATGTAAACTTCCAACTTCAACTGTGGGTTTAGTCAGACTGCATTTGGTGTACTGTAACATAGTGTTGTGTGTTTAGGTTCACTACTTCAACGAGGTGATGGGGGTGTGGGAGCCTCTGCTGGAGCCCCTAGAGGACGAGATCAGAGATGGCTTCAGATCCTGGACTCTGGGATTAAAGGTGACCCTTAAAGGTCGACTTTGGGCACGAAAAACGGTCCAACTCCGCCTCTTACTCAATTTTCTAACAGAAATGGGGTGTGCCTTTGGTGGTTCATCGATGTGTCATTCTGGTCATGCACGCCGCAACAAACGTTGCTAGTTCGTTAGCTAAGCTAGCCACTGTGCAAATCAAATTTTATTGCTCACATACACAGATAGCAGTTAGCAGATGTTATTGTGAGTGCAGCGGAATGCTTGTGCTTCTAGTTCCAACAGTGCAGCAATATCTAACAAGTAATCTAACAATTCCACAACAACTACCTAATACACACAAATCTAAGTAAGGAATGGAATAAGAATATAAATATATGGATGAGCAATGTCAGAGAGGCATAGGAAAGATGCAATAGATGGTATAAAATACAGTATATACATATGAGATGAGTAATGCAAGACGTGTAAACATTATTAAAGTGGCATTATTAAAGTGGCTAGTGATCCATTTATTAAAGTAGCCAATGATTTTAAGTCTGTATGTAGGCAGCAGCCTCTCTGTGTTAGTGATGGCTGTTTAACAGTCTGATGGCTTTGAGATAAAAGCTGTTTTTCAGTCTCTCGGTCCCAGCTTTGATGCATCAGTACTGACCTCGTCTTCTGGATGGTAGCGTGGTGAACAGGCAGTGGCTCGGGTAGTTGTTGTCCTTGATGATCTTTTTGGCCTTCCTGTGACATCGGGTGCTGTAGGTGTCCTGGAGGGCAGTTCGTTTGCCCCCGGTGATGCGTTGTGCAGACCGCACCATCCTCTGGAGAGCCTTGCGGTTGTGGGCGGTGCAGTTGCCGTACCAGGTGGTGATACAGCCCGACAGGATGCTCTCAATTGTGCATCTGTAGAAGTTTGTGAGGGTTTTAGTTGACAAAAAAGCTAGCCAGTAACTCTTCCAGTATGTGTTGATGTCATTTCACAGGATTTATTTTTGGACGGAAGCTGTAGAGATATGGTATGATAGTGCATTGATCAGTTATACAGCAGAAAACGTTTTTTTTTAAGATTTTCTGCCCAATGTCAACCTTTAAATAATTTCTCAGTCACACCACACACACACAAACTCACAAACACTGTCCCATGTTCCACACACATCGCTCATCCAGATAGTGTAAACACACTGTCCACCACACACTTAACGGCCATGATTTCCCCCAACTGCAGATGAAGAAGAAGCCAGTAAAGTACTCAGGTATATCAGATGAAGTAGACTACAGCATCCCAGACTACAAGACTATCATCAGCATCAGCAGCAAGGACCAGCTCAACATCACCCTCTCCAAGTGTGGACTGGGCATGCTCAGTAACCTGGGCACGGTAAGTCAATGACGTCACACACCAGCACTCTTGTATGTGCTATTCAATTGACTAGCTGAAAATATTACTTTTTTGTGAACAATTTAAAAAATAAATTATGGAATCACGTAATCTATACTGTCAATAATAATCACAATAAAACATTTTAAAGAATAACTTTTTATGTCTAAGTGGGTTTTTTGTTGGGATAGCTTGGTGTAGTCCATATTTCTTGTACATCCCAACGTGCTTGTGAATGCATGGCAGGCCTTTGCGGAGGCGGCCAAGCAGACATCAGAGTGTTTCCAGGAGGACGAGGCGCCGTTCGTGGTGAAGAACCGTCTGGGTCTGACTGTGTCAGTGGTGTACAGTGAGATGTTCTGCCCCCTGGGCTGTGAGGCCACAGAGAACCGTGTAGAGCTGCAGAACGGCGAGAGTGTCAACATGGACTACCGTCGCACCACCACCCACTCAGACCAGTTCTCTGCCATGACCTCGCTGGTGGCCAAGGACTACTACATACAGCCCAGTAAGCAACACAGTTACAACAGTTACACCAGTGCAGACCAGCACCCATATTCAGAGTAGGACTTCTAATCTAGGGATCAGTCTTGCTTTTTATATCATAATGAATAAGATTATATGGACACGGGACCTGATCCTAGATCAGCGCTCCTACTCTGGGTTGCTTTATGAATACGATCCTTGATATTTAGACCCTGGGTCAAAGACAGTGTTGGCGTTCTGACCTAATGCTCTGGCATTTGTTTGGGGAGCTAACACAAGTAGTTCGCTGGGTCTAGGGTCAATTTAGTCGTTGATCTCATGGCTTTTGATGTTCTTGTCCTCAGCTCCGGCGGGCCACACTTCAGCCAGCATGATTCCGTTGATCAAAGTGGGGCGTGGTATGTACAGTGTCATGCACAAAGTCTCTGGGGTCACCCGCTTCCTGGTCTGTCAGATCTACTCTGTGCAGGGAAGCAAGCACATCAAGATCCGCTCTCCCTTCCAGGCAAGTTACAGTCACCGGGGGGGGGATTGCTTCCCTACCCCTCTTCCTTCTCTCTCCACTGTACTTAACTCGAACCCCAGAATGTACTAAACGTGACCCCAGAGAATATAATTTATATCTGAACAACGTGTCTCTTTCTCATGTCTCCCTTACAGATCATAAACCACTTTTCCATCCCGTTCAGAGTGATGGAGGGCTCCATGTGTCTGGGGATGTCATTACCTACAGAGGAGTTCTGCGTGCCTCTCGACTCCTACAGGTAGCACACATACATTTAAATACTTTGAGTCCACCAATCAAATTTACAGTAAAAAAGGATCCAAACATTTCATAGGTTCCTGTATGCATGAGGCTGTCCAAGCGTGCCACGAGGGGCTGGTATTTCAGCAGCTTATCGGCAAAGGCCTGCCCCATGTAGCCGTCAAATGAGTACCCCCCCCACAACAACAACAACATCTGGCGTATTTGGTACACAGGAAAACACATTCATAATTTAGATCAAACCAGCTTCCTGGATGTGTGCTGTTGGTGAGACTACCGGTCTCACCTCGCTGGCTATCAGGTCGACAAAAGGTCATGACTAGCAATAGTACAAATCCTTGTATGAACAGCAACCATTCACAACATGGACTCCATTACATTTGACACATGTATAATACAAAATGGGTTATGGCTTGCAGGGTACCAGAGTACTAGTTTATATTTTGTTGGTAGAACTTGCAGCCTCGCCTTAACAGTAAAGGTGATAATGTCCTTGCCAATGGCAGCATTCTGGTACATGGAATTTTATTTTATTTTACCTTTATTTAACTAGGCAAGTCAGTTAAGAACAAATTATTATTTTCAATGATGGCCTAGGAACAGTGGGTTAACTGCCTTGTTCAGGGCAGAACGACAGCTTGTCAGCTCGGGCATTCGATCTTGCAACCTTTTGGTTACTAGTCTAACCACTAGGCTACCTGCCTCCAATGGGCGACAGTGGTCAGCACAGTCCAGGGCAGTGAGTTTCCCCTGCTGCCTCAGGCCAGTCCAGTGTTGCAGTAGCTGCATCCGTCTGATACCAAGAAGTGTTGTCCTGGATGTAGGATGAGATGTTCCATCATGGGTGACAGAAGCCTCCACAAAAACACTGCAATCTGCCACAATTGCATCAGAGGCAGTCACTGGCTCAGTTTGCATATCAGTCCATGTTCATCAGAGCTCCACTCTATTCCGGTTGCACATGTCATTGAGGTCTGACCAGACTCCAAACCCTGCAGCACGAGTGTCCAATTTTCCATTGGCCTTCCTCCTGAAGCCCGGGAAGTTGTCCTCAACACACACACACACCACACACACACTGACTGCTGTGTGTCCACCCCCCTTAGGTCAAAGTTGAGCCTGCAGCCGGTAACCGAAGGAGACAATCAATATGATTCTTCCGAGGGCTTCAGCTACGAGTCAGTGAGTCAGCAGCCTGGCGCACGTGTACAGCAGACCTGTCATCGACATGGCAACAGCGCCAGCGTGCTAATGGTCAACATCGTACCTCTGAAAGACACAGTGACATCACAACACACGGGAGTGGCCGGGGAGCACTTTGATGAGCCCTACATCCTGCACCTGTGGCCCTCCGTCCTGCTCCGGAACCTTCTACCCTACCCCATCACCTATCGCCTACAGGTACACACACACACACACACACTTGTTTTTTTATCCTTGTGGGGACCAAACGATCAATGAACAATCATCGTCATTGAAAACAATTGATAAGCCTAAAATAGCCTTTTCCTTGTGCGGACCGGCGAAATCTCCCTACTTGTCCAAATTTGACTTCTTTCACTATTGTTGTGAAGAAAACCAAAACACACACACATAGACAGATCAGTGGCTACTACCCACATTACTCCTGAGTCCCTACGCACCAGCAGAGAAATGGACCTACAGTATGTTACAACTGCTCCTCTATCACCTTCATACTGCACATAGATATACAGTTGAAGTCGGAAGTTTACATACACCTTAGCCAAATACATTTAAACTCCGTTTTTAACAATTCCTGACATAAAAATTCCCTGTCTTAGGTCAGTTAGGGTCATCACTTTATTTTAAGAATGTGAAATGTCAGAATAACAGTTGATAGAGGGATTTATTTCAGCTTTTATTTCTTTCATCACATTCCCAGTGGGTCAGAAGTTCACATACACTCAATTAGTATTTGGTAGCATTGCCTTTAAATTATTTATCTTGGGTCAAACGTTTCGGGTAGCCTTCCACAAGCTTCCCACAATAAGTTGGGTGAATTTTGTCCCATTCCTCCTGACAGAGCTGGTGTAACTGAGTCAGGTTTGTAGGCCTCCTTGCTCGCACAAGCTTTTTCAGTTCTGCCCACAAATTTCCTATAGGATTGAGGTCAGGGCTTTGTGATGGCCACTCCAATACCTTGACTTTGTTGTCCTTAAGCTATTTTGCCACAATTTGGAAGTCTGCTTGGGGCCATTGTCCATTTGGAAGACCCATTTGCGACCAAGCTTTAACTTCCTGACTGATGTCTTGAGATGTTGCTTCAATATATCCACATAATTGTCCATCCTCATGAAGCCATCTATTTTGTGAAGTGCATCAGTCCCTCCTGCAGCAAAGCACCCCCACAACATGATGCTGCCACCACCGTGCTTCACGGTTGGGATGGTGTTCTTCGGCTTGCAAGCATCCCCATTTTTCCTCCAAATATAACGATGGTCATTATGGCCAAACAGTTATATTTTTGTTTTTACGTCTTAGTGTTGGAGTGTGTCCCTGGCTATCCGGAAATTAAAAAAAAAACAAGAAAATGGTGCCACCTGGTTTGCTTAATATAAGGAATTTGAAAGGATTTATACTTTTAGTTTTGATACTTAAGTATATTTTAGCAATAACATTTACTTTTGATACTTAATTTAAAATGAAATACTTTTATACTTTTACTCAAGTAGTATTTTACTGGGTGACTTTCACTTGAGTTATTTTCTATTAACGTATCTTTATTTTTACTCAAGTATGACAATTGGGTATTTTTCCACCACTGCAATTGAATGCAGGAAATGCAGAAATTATAAAAGTGCTGTAATTTGTTTTGGTTGAAGTTGAATTGAACAGTATATAACAATCAGAATGGAGAAAGACTCATTGATATCACTTAGAATGTATGTGTCGCCACCCTAGGATCACTCACTACTCATAAAGCAAATGTATAACTTTTATTATTCAAAAACTAAAAATACCGTCATACCGTCCATTTTTTTTTAAAAATACCATGATATAATATTTTGGCCATATTGCCCAGCCCTACCGTCTGCTTTGCTTTATTTAAGGAATTTGAAATCATTTCTACTTTTACTTATATTTTAGTAATTACGTTTACTTTTGATACTTAAGTATATTTGAAACCAAATACTTTACTCAAGTAGTATTTTACTGGGTGACTTTTACTTGAGTCATTTTCTTTTTAAGGTATCTTTACTTTTACTCAAGTATGACTACTGGGTACTTTTTCTACCACTGGATATATATGTATGTCATATATCCTCAGACCTTCACATGACTATTATTGGTCACTGATTGATATTGTGTGTGTTGATTGGCTGACAGGATAGTGAAGAGCCCGCCCCCATCACATTGATGGACGGCCACTCAGCAGAGCTTCACACCGCCGTCATGGACCTGTCAAGCCTGGAACTCCGCCTCCTCAACTACCTGGGGCAGGATTGGAAGGCCCACTATGGTCTCCGTGGCGACCAGGACGAGATCACCTTCATTGTGTTCCACTCCCTGCGCGATGAAGAGGAGGAGGATAGATTAGGGGAGGGTGGAGAAAGGAAGCGGGCAGAGCTGGACATTGCGGTGCATGTGAAGTACGATGCGGGCCTGACTGAGGTGGCCATCCATTCTCCCTACTGGATGGTGAACAAGACGGGTCGCCTGCTACAATACAAGGCCGACGACATCCACCGCAAACACGCCATGGACTATGACATGCCCCTGCTCTTCTCCTTCAAGCCACGCAACTTTCTGCACAACAACAAGGTAGTGGGTGGGGATTGACTTAGGTCAAAGCGCACACCAAATGGCGGGCCTGCTATTTTTTTATTTAAACAAGGACTGGGCTTTTAAATGATAATGCCTAATCTTAAAGACCTAATCCTTACTGCTTGTCTCGCCGAACCTTTCTCTCTCCCCGTGGCAGGTGCGGCTGATGATCTCGGACAGCGAGCTGTCTGATGATTTCTCCCTGGATACCGTGGGTAGCTATGGTGAAGTGAAGTGCAAAGGGAGGCTCAAAGATTACCTGGTAAGTGGTGGTGAATCAAGACTACTAGCAGAGAACCAGCTGGGAGTTTATTTGAAGTGACACCAGCAGAATTATAGTGTTGGTTGATGTTCACCCTTTCAACAACTTTTAGAATGGTCTTGGAGTGTGATTTGCTGAAAATTGAACAATCCACAGATGATGAGTGGATTGATTCAGGTTGATTGTGGCTTTCTATGGTTTGATTGAAGATCGGGGTGAAGATCGACCCCAGCAGTTTCAGCCTGACCCGTATCGTGAGCTTTGTGCCATACTACCTGTTGGTGAACAGGACCAAGCATGTGATCTGGGTGGGAGAGGAGGGCCAGGACCACTGGACCAAGGCCAAACCACACCAGGTACCACAACTAGAGCTACCTACTACCCCCAATGCAATGCAATTCAATCCATTCAGGAAGTGCAATGAAAAGTGCTAATAGTAAAAATATGTTCAAATCAGGGCTTGAATATCAGTTATTTTCCTAAATTGACAGAATTTTTTAATGGAATAATGGAGCCCTACCCTGCATACAGTAGCATATCCATGTAGTGAAACTGACCTCTCTGTTTTTGTCTCACTCTCTTCTCTCTCTCTCTTCTCTCTCTCACTTGCTTCTCTCGTTCTCTCTGTGCTACTCAGGCAGCCATCCCATTCTGGCCAGAGAGGGACTCCAAGAAGCTCAAAATCAAGGTAGAAGGCTGTCAGTCAACCCCTCAAACCATGGACTTCACCAAACCAGAAAACTGCCTGTTGCTGCACCTGGACAACACTGTGAGTAATGCCTGAAATTGCACTACACACACACACACAAACTTAAGGACTCTACTGGAGTGTTTGTGGGTAACTACTGTATGAGCTGATGATGTGGCGATAAATACATTTTCCAAGTTGGGTTCCTTAATGTACTAGTACTACCACTTTTAATTTGGCTTTCCTCCTGTATTTTCCAGCTGGGCGGAGTCATTGTGGACGTGAACCTATCAGACCACTCGATCATTATCCGTTTTTCGGACTACCACGATGGAGCCGCCCCCTTCCTCATCATCAACCACACCCTGGAGCAGACGCTGGAGTTCTACCAGAGGTAAAGGAAAGACTGGAGGGAGGGGGTGGATGGGGGAGGAGGGGAAGGATGGGGAGTGAGGAAGGTAGGTAAACGGGGCAATAAGCAGAAATATGTTAAATGGGTGACATTTTATTCTTAAAACAGGTGCAATGCACTGAAACAACCTATATTCCTCATAAATCGTAGTCTATCTTGAAGTGGGATGTCTCAACTTTCCTTTTAGCAGTGTCCTTGAGATGGCGATTATTTATGGGGACATAAGTTAACAGTACAAAATAAGTGTTGAGGCTGTCCTCATTGGTTTCTGAATGAAACCTGCATGTTTACAGCCTCAGGTTCAGCAAACTTCCCAGGCTGTGCTGCGTGCAGGATACACCCCTATCTTTTGTTTTTACTTGTTGTTCCTCAGTTTTCTTTGTTGTTTGCACTTACTTTTTATTTGTTTTAATACAGGGTTTTTGTTTTCTTCAATTTTGTGTTTTGTCTGTATTTGCCCTGTTTGCATGGATGAATTTCCTTTGGTTAGTGACTTGTGATTGACACTTATTTTGCTTTAAGTCAGAATTCTTTGCTAGTGACACATTGTTTGTCTGAAATGTGAATTTGTGCTCTTTCTTGTTGACAGAGTTTGTGTGTATTTATGGATTTGTTTGGTTTTTGTTGGGACGGGCAGATTGCGGAGAGACTCGTCAAAATGCTTGGCAGACGAGCTGCTCGAACTCTCCTTCTCACTAGAGGAGACCCAGCGCAGGTAGCAGGATCCAGCCCCACGGGTACTCTGGCTCTCACCCACTCAGACCTTGGGGGGAGGGAGAGGGATATGGGGTAGGAACAGACTGAATGAGTGACTTGCTTCAGATGGGGTGGACATATTGGGGAACTTTAAATTCTCTCCCTAGCATACAATTACTAATGCAGAAGGCATGGGCCATAGAGCGAACGTACACATATACGGTGGTGTTTGCAGTCTGTGTGTTCCCATTTCATGGTTCAGGAGTGGTCAGAGTGTGGTCAGAGCTGGACCCCCAGGTAACCGCAGGTGAAGGGGAAGAGCCTTTGTTCGGTTTTGGTGCTTACATGCCACTCCACAAGAAAATAGATTATGTGCATTATATAAATGCTTAAAAATATTGTATTACATATTAATATCACTGTATGGTTCAACAACCACGAGTCAACTGATTGTTAGTGACCAAACTACAGAGTGTGGAGTGATCAAGGAGGAACTCCGGCTTCACAATGTTATAACTGTTTGCCCTTTGACCTCCCCCTATATTCCAGGTTCATTTGCTTCATAGTGGGGCTCTGCTGCTGCTTGGATGGGACTATGGCAATGGGATCTGACCTCTGCTTACTAGTGCCTTCCATTTTCCCCAACCCATTTCCATCACCCATGTTTTTTTCTGACTGTCAGCAATCTTCCTAGTGGTGGGGTTTGCGTTGTCTTCTGTGTGTGCTTTCTAACTCTTTCCCGTTACATGTGTGTGTGTGTGCGTGCGTGTATGCACAAGTAGCAGTCAGAAGGAGAAGGACAAGCTGAGCCCGGGGAAGGCGGTGTACTATACCTGGGCTGAGCCCACCGGGTCACGCTCCCTGGCCTGGCAGTGTGGTAGCTACAGTGGCGAGCTGAAGAGTGAAGAGGTACCGTAACACAGCTTTCTATTCACTTCTACTAGGGTTGGGTATATTACCATAGCACCGTCTATCGGGGATGATGAAAAATGAGTACAATTGCATGAAATGTGTTATAAAATTCTAAAAGTCTTCTCTCAACCCCAAAGCAAAATGTGTAGAATTGCAACATTGCTTTAAAACTGCAACATGTTCTCTACGCCCCATTATGAAAATGTGTAGAATTGCATGAAATATACTCTCTGTCAAGAGGGGAGCTGCTAAAAGGTTTTGCTTGCAATACGGTGTTGGGGTGGTATGCACATGTGGGTACACAATCCCGCAAGCTATTTTTTTCTCTCTCTCTGGATATGACTTGACCTATTAAGCTTCTCAGTTTTATGCATCCTGGATTTCTCCCACTGCGCTATTTCATGACTAAACAATAAATGAATTGAACAGTTCTAGTAGGCTTAGAAAGTTTTTAATTGTATTTGAATAAGATAAAAACATGGTAAGGTAATAATGAGATTGATAGAACAAACAATAGCAAGATAAGAAAACATAAAATGAGTTGTTTCGAACGAACCTTACATTTGAGCAAAGCTTGTAGGCTAGTATAAGAATGAAATGAAGCATGCATGACAGAAATAAAATGCCTCATTGCCATTGTGAACCAAATGGCCAAACGCCTAGACTAATCCAAATAACTGAAATATCATAAATGACAAGTTATGAAGTGTGTTTCCCAAATATTATAATAACGTGTTTGTCCTGAAGTTGCACTTTCAAATGGGAATGAAAGTCGTAGTCTATAGCTTGGCTATTCTCAATCACAGTTTTATTTTGAATGACAAATATTTCAGGCCACAGTAAGTGAAATTGAGCGAACAATACCAAAATGGAAATGACTGAGAAATCAAACAATACCAAAATAGAAACGAATGAGAAGTCAAACAATACCCAAATGGAAATGAATGAGAAGTCAAACAATACCCAAATGGAAACGAATGAGAAGTCAAACAATACCCAAATGGAAACGAATGAGAAGTCAAACAATACCCAAAATGGAAACGAATGAGAAGTCAAACAATACCCAAAATGGAAACGAATGAGAAGTCAAACAATACCAAAATGGAAACGAATGAGAAGTCAAACAATACCAAAATGGAAACGAATGAGAAGTCAAACAATACCCAAATGGAAACGAATGAGAAGTCAAACAATACCCAAATGGAAACGAATGAGAAGTCAAAAGAAAACTTTATAGCTGAGCAAAATAAAATAATTGATGGTTGGCCTAGGCCTATTTCCATATTATTCGAGCAATGTGCAACCTACCTACAACGCATAGTAGCTTAGGTCTTGCGCTCCATTCAGACCGACAGCATCACTGCTGAGTAATACATTCTGAAGTTAAACTTTTGTCATTATGTAATCCCAACATTTTTGTCTATGTGTGCAACTAAAGTTAAACATTCACCTTTTGCTACTATTTCTGTCAAGTCTAGACATACAATTTAATGCGTGGTGTAGTACAATTGTTTTAGGGGAGGGAGCTCTTTAAAAAAAAAAATATGACAACATAATTTCTCAATCAAAGTTTGTACCGAATATCATTATGGAATATGCATAAAATGGTTCCTCCAATTGCATCGTCTGCCCACACATATTGTCTCAAAAACAATATATATATATATATATATATATATATATATATATATATATATATACATACAGTTGAAGTCGGAAGTTTACATACACTTAGGTTGGAGTCATTAAAACGTGTTTTTCAACCACTCCACAAATTTCTTCTTAACAAAATATAGTTTTGGCAAGTCGGTTAAGACATCTACTTTGTTCATGATAAGTAATTTTTCCAGCAATTGTTTTCAGACAGATTATTTCACTTATAATTCACTGTATCACAATTCCAGTGGGTCGGAAGTTTACATACACTAAGTTGACTGTGCCTTTAAACTGCTTGGAAGATTCCAGAAAATTATGTCTTGGCTTTAGAAGCTTCTGATAGGCTAATTTACATCATTTGAGTTAATTGGAGGTGGATGTATTTCAAGGCCTACCTTCAAACTTTGCTTGACACCATGGGAAAATCAAAAGAAGTCAGCCAAGACCTCAGAAAAAAAAGTGTAGACCTCCACAAGTCTGGTTCATCCTTGGGAGCAATTTCCAAACACCTGAAGGTACCACGTTCATCTTTACAAACAATAGTACGCAAGTATAAACACCATGGGACCACGCAGCCATCATACCGCTCAGGAAGGTGACGCATTCTGTTTCCTAGAGATTAATGTACTTTGGTGCGGAAAGTGCAAATCAATCCCAGAACAACAGCAAAAGACCTTGAGAAGAGGCTGGAGGAAACAGGTACAAAAGTATCTATATCCACTGTAAAACAAGTCCTATATCGACTTACCTGAAAGGCCGCTCAGCAAGGAAGAAGCCACTGCTCCAAAACTGCCATAAAAAAGCCAGACGACTACTGTTTGCAACTGCACATGGGGACAAATATCGTACTTTTTGGAGAAATGTCCTCTGGTCTGATGAAACAAAAACAGAACCATTTGGCCATAATGACCATCGTTATGTTTGGAGGAAAAAGGGGGGTGCTTGCAAGCAGAAGAACGCCATCCCAACCGTGAAGCACAGGGGTGGCAGCAAGTTGTGGGAGTGCTTTGCTGCAGGAGGGACTGATGCACTTCACAAAATAGATGGCATCATGAGGATGGAAAATGACGTGAATATATTGAAGCAACATCTCAAGACATCAGTCAGGAAGTTAAAGCTTGGTCGCAAATGGGTCTTCCAAATGGACAATGACCCCAAGCATACTTCCAAATTGTGGCAAAATGGCTTGAGGACAACAAAGTCAAGGTATTGGAGTGGCCATCACAAAGCCCTGACCTCAATTCTATAGAAAGTTTGTTGGCAGAACTGAAAAGGCGTGTGCGAGCAAGGAGGCCTACAAACCTGACACAGTTACACCAGCTCTGTCAGGAGGAATGGGCCAAAATTTACCCAACTTATTGTGGAAGGCTACCCGAAACGTTTGATCCAAGTTAAACAATTTAAAGGCAATGCTACCAAATACTAATTGAGTGTATGTAAACGTCTGACCCACTGGGAATGTGATGAAAGAAATAAAAGCTGAAAATCATTCTCTCTACTATTATTCTGACATTTCACATTCTTAAAATAAAGTGGTGATCCTAACTGACCTAAGACAGGGAATTTCTACTAGGATTAAATGTAAGGAATTGTGAAAAACTGAGTTTAAAGTATTTGACTATGGTGTATGTAAACTTCCGACTCCAACTGTATATATATACTAACGTTCACAAGTTTGGGGTCACTTAAAAATGTCCTAGTTTTTTAAAGAAAAGCAAATTTTTTGTCCATTAAAATAACATCAAATTGATCAGAAATACAGTGTAGACATTCTTAATGTTGTAAATGACTATTGTAGCTGGAAACGGCAGATCTTTTATGGAATATCTACATAGGTGTACAGAGGCCCATTATCAGCAACCATCAGTCCTGTGTTCCAATGGGACGTTGTGTTAGCTAATCCAAGTTTATTATTTTAAAAGGCTAATTGATCATTAGAAAACCCTTTTGCAATTATGTTAGGACAGCTGAAAACTGTTGTCCTGATTTAAAGAAGCAATAAAACTAATCAAATCAAAGTTTTTGTCACGTGCGCCGAATACAACAGGTGTGGGGTAGACCTTACAATGAAATGCTTACTTACAGGCTCTAACTAATGGTGCGGAAATAAAGGTGTGTGTGTGTGTGTAGGTAAGTAACGAAATAAAACAACAGTAAAAAGACATTTAAAAAAAAGAGTAGCAAGGCTATATACAGACACCTGTTAGTCAGGCTTATTGAGGTAGTATATACATGTAGGTATCGTTAAAGTGACTATGCATATATGATGAACAGAGAGTAGCAGAAGCGTAAAAAGAGGGGTTCTGGCTTTCTTTAGACTAGTTGAGTATCTGGAGCATCAGCATTTGTGTGTTCGATTACAGGCTCAAAATGTCCAGAAACAAATAACCTCCTTCTGAAACTCGTCAGTCTATTCTTGTTCTGCGAAATGAAAGCTATTCCATGCGAGAAATTGCCAAGAGACTGAAGATCTCATAAAACTCTGTGTACTACTCCCTTCACAGACCAGCGCAAACTGGCTCTAACCAGAATAGAAAAGAGGAGTCCTGGGTGCACAACTGAGCAAGAGGACAAGTACATTAGAGTGTCAAGTTTGAGAAACAGACGCCTCACAAGTCCTCAACTGGCAGCTTCATTAAATAGTCCCTGCAAAACAACAGTCTCAATGTCAACAGTGAAGAGGCGACTCCTGGATTCTGGAGTTATGCATACCTAATTTCAAAATAGGCCACCATCACTGTCAATTGTGAATGACATTATTCAGTTTTACCGGTGAAATGTCGAAACTGCATGCCAATAATTTTTTCTCAATTAGTTTACATCTTCTTGAATTACTGTTTTGTGAGCAAATTAGAGCAGATTGTGTTAACTAATAGCCTTTCTTGCATTTTGTTTCAATACAAGCATACAGTGCATTTGGAAAGTATTCAGACCCCCCAAACTTTTTCCACGTTTTGTTACGTGACAGCCTTTTTCTAAAATGGATTAAATTGTTATTTTTTCAATCTACACACAATATCCCATAATGATAAAGAAAAGCTAAATAAATAACTGATCACATTTACCGAAGTATTCAGACCCTTTACTCAAATATTTTGAAGCACCTTTGGCAGTAATCACAGCCTTCGTGGGTATGACGCAACATGCTTGGCATACCTGTTTTTGGGGAGTCTCTCCCATTCTTCTTTGCAGATCCTCTCGAGCTCTGTCATGTCGGATGGGGAGCATCGCTGCACAGCTATTTTCAGGTTTCTCCAGAGATGTTAGATTGGGTTCAAGTCCGGGCTCGCGTGGGCCACTCAAGGACATTCAGAGAATTGTCCCGAAGCCACTCCTGCATTGTCTTGATGTGTGCTAAGGGTTTTCCTGTTGGAAGGTGATCCTTCGCCCCAGTCTGAGGTCCTGAGCGAACTGGAGCAGGTTATCACCAAAGATCTCTGTACTTTGCGCCATTCATCTTTCCCTCGATTCTGAGTAGTCTCCCAGTCCCAGTCACTGTAAAACATCCCCACAGCATGATGCTGCCACCACCACGCTTCACCGTAGTGATGGTGCCAGGTTTCCTCCAGACGTGACGCTTGGCGTTCAGGCCAAAGAGTTCAATATTGTTTCTCATGGTCTGAGAGCCTTTAGGTGCCTTTTGGCAAACTCCAAGCGGGCTGTCATGTGCCTTTTACAGAGGAGTGGCGTCCGTCTGGCCACTCTACCATAAAGGCCTGATTGGTGGAGTTCTGCAGAGATGGTTGTCCTTCTGGAAGGTTCTCCCATCTCTACAGAGGAACTCTGGAGCTCTGTCAGAGTGACCATCAGGTTCTCGGTCACCTCCCTGACCAAGGTCCTTCTCCCTCGATTGCTCAGTTTGGAAAGGCCAGCACTAGGAAGAGTCTTGATGGTTCCAAATTTCTTCTATTTTAGAATGATGGAGACCACTGTGTTAGTGGGTACCTTCAATGCTGCAGAAATGTTTTGGTACCCATCCCCAGATCTGGGCCTCGGCACAATCCTGTCTCAGAGCTCTACGGACAATTCCTTCGATTTCATGTCCTTGTTTTTGCTCTGACATGCACTGTCAATTGTGGAACCTTATACAGACAGGTGTGTGCCTTTCCAAATCATGTCCAATCAATTGAATTCACCACAGGTGGACTCCAATCAAGTTGTAGATGATCAATGGAAACAGGATGCACCTGAGCTCAATTTCAAGTATCATAGCAAAGTGTCTGAATACTTATGTAAAGGTATTTCTATTTTATTTTTTATTTTTAGAAATGTGCAAACCTGTTTTTACTTTGTCATTATGGGGTATTGTGTGTAGATTGATACAAAAATATATACAGTACCAGTCAAAAGTTTGGGCATACCTTCTCATTCCAGGGTTTTTCTATATTTTTACTATTTCCTAAATTGTAGAATAATAGTGAAGACATCAACACTATGAAATAACACATATGGAATCATGTAGGGACCAAAAAAGTATTAAACAAATCAAAGTATATTTTATATTTGACATTCTTCAAAGTAGCCACCATTTGCCTTGATGACAGATTTGCACACTCTTGGAATTCTCTCAACCTCCTTCATGAGGAAGGCTTTTCCAACAGTCTTGAAGGACTTCCCACATATGCTGAGCACTTGTTGGCTGCGTTTCCTTCACTCTGCGGTCTAACTCATCCCAAACCATCTCAATTGGGTTGAGGTCAGGTGATTGTGGAGGCCAGGTCATCTGATGCAGCACTCCATCACTCTCCTTCTTGGTCAAATAGCCCTTACACAGCCTGGAGGAGTGTTTTGGGTCATTGTCCTGTTGAAAAACAAATGATAGTCCCACTAAGTGCAAACCAGATGGGATGGCGTACCGCTGCAGAATGCTGTGGTAGCCATGCTGGTTAAGTGTGCCTTGAATACTAAATCAATCATAGACCGTGTCACCAGCAAAGCAGCCACACACCATCACACCTCCTCCTTCATGCTTCACGGTGGGAACCACAAACGCAGAGATCATTCGTTCACCTACTCTGCATCTTACAGAGACATGGCGGTTGGAACCAAAAATCTCAAATTTGGACTCATCAGACCAATGAACAGATTTCCACCGGCAAGTCTCTTCTTATTGGTGTCCTTTCGTCGTGGTTTCTTTGTAGCAAATCGACCATGAAGGCCTGATTTGACGCTTGCTTGCTAACCCGGCCTGCTAACTGCTAGCTTGCCCTGGTCTACTAGCTGCTAGCTTGTTTAGCTCCGGCCTGCTAACTGTCTGAATCGCCGTGTCCCCAGCCAGCCCAACCACTCACTGGACCCATATGTTCACTTGGCTACGCATGCCTCTCTCTAATATCAATATGCCTTGTCCATTACTGTCCTGGTTAGTGATTACTATCTTATTTCACTGTAGAGCCTCTAGCCCTGCTCAATATGCCTTAACCAACCATGTTGTTCCACCTCCTACATATGCGATGACATCACCTGGTTTAAACATCTCTAGAGACTATATCTCTCTCTTCATTACTCAATGCCTAGGTTTACCTCCAATGTACTCACATCCTACCTTACCTTTGTCTGTACACTATGCCTTAAATCTATGCTATCGTGCCCAGAAACCTGCTCCTTTTACTCTCTGTTCTGAACGCGCTAGACGGCCAGTTCGTATAGTCTTTAGCCGTACCCTTATCCTACTTCTCCTCTGTTCCTCTGGTGATGTGGAGGTTAATCCAGGTCCTGCAGTGCCTAGCTTCGTTTCATGCATGTTAACATTAGAAACCTACTCCCTAAGTTTGTTTTACTCACTGCTTTAGCACACTCTGCCAACCCAGATGTCTTAGCCGTGTCTGAATCCTGGCTTAGGAAAACCACCAAAAACCCTGAAATCACCATTGCTAACTATAACATTTTCCGCCATGATAGAACTGCCAAAGGGGGCGGTGTTGCAATCTACTGTAAAGATAGAAAGTAATACAGAACTCTGCAGGCTAAGTCTGTACCCAAACAATTTGAGCTTCTACTTCTAAAAATTCACCTTTCCAGAAACAAGTCTCTCACTGTTGCCGCTTGCTATAGACCTCCCTCTGCCCACAGCTGTGCCCTCGATACTATATGTGAACTGATTGCCCCCCATCTATCTTCTGAGCTTGTGCTACTAGGTGACCTAAACTGGGACATGCTTAACACCCCGGCCATCCTACAAACTAAGCTTGATGCCCTCAATCTCACACAAATTATCAATGTACCTACCAGGTACATCCCCAAATCAGTAAACACGGGCACCCTCATAGATGTCATCTTAACTAATTTGGCCTCCAAATACACCTCTGCTGTTTTCAATCAAGATCTCAGCGATCACTGCCTCATTGCCTGCATCCGTAATGGGTCTGCGACCAAACGACCACCCCTCATCACTGTCAAACGCTCCCTGAAACACTTCTGCGAGCAGGCCTTTCTAATCGACCTGGCCGGGTATCCTGGAATGACATTGACCTCATCCCGTCAGTAGATGATGCCTGGCTATTCTTTAAAAGTGCCTTCCTCACCATCTTAAATAAGCATGCCCCTCTCAAAAAATGTAGAACTAGGAATAGATAGAGACCTGTCTGCCCTTGACCAGCACAAAAACATCCTGTGGCGTTCTGCATTCTCATCGAATAGCCCCCGTGATATGGAACTTTTCAGGGAAGTTAGGAACAAATATACACAGACAGTTAGAAAAGCTAAGGCAAGCTTTTTCAAACAGAAATTTGCATCCTGTAGCACTAACTCAAAAAAGTTCTGGGACACTGTAAAGTCCATGGAGAATAAGAGCACCTCCTCCCAGCTGCCCACTGCTCTGAGGCTAGGAAACATTGTCACCACGATAAATCCACTATAATTGAGAATTTCAATAAGCATTTCTCTACGGCTGGCCATGCTTTCCACATGGCTACCCCTACCCCGGTCAACTGCCCGGCACCCTCCACAGCAACGCGCCAAAGCCCCCAACATTTCTCCTTTACCCAAATCCAGATAGCCGATGTTCTGAAAGAGCTGCAAAATCTGGACCCCTACAAATCAGCCGGGCTAGACAATCTGGACCCTCTCTTTCTAAAATGATCTGCCGAAATTGTTGCAACCCCTATTACTAGCCTGTTCAACCTCTCTTTCGTATCGTCTGAGATTCCCAAAGATTGGAAAGCTGCCGCGGTCATCCCCCTCTTCAAAGGGGGTGACACTCTAGACCCAAACTGCTACAGACCTATATCTATCCTACTCTGTCTTTCTAAGGTCTTTGAAAGCCAAGTTAGCAAACATACTGACCAATTTGAATCCCACCATACCTTCTCCGCTATGCAATCTGGTTTCAGAGTTGGTCATGGGGTGCACCTCAGCCACGCTCAAGGTTCTAAACGACATCATAACCGCCATCGATAAGAGACATTACTGTGCAGCCGTATTCATCGACCTGGCTAAGGCTTTCGACTCTGTCAATCACCACATTCTTATTGGCAGACTCGACAGCCTTGGTTTCTCAAATTATTGCCTCGCCTGGTTTACCAACTACTTCTCTGATAGAGTTCAGTGTGTCAAATCGGAGGGCCTGTTGTCTGGACCTCTGACAGTCTCTATGGGTGTGCCACAGGGTTCAATTCTCGGGCCGACTCTCTTTTCTGTATACATCAATGATGTTGCTCCTGTTGCTGGTGATTCTCTGATCCACCTCTACTCAGACGACACCATTCTGTATACTTCTGGCCCCTCCTTGGACACTGTGTTAACTAACCTCCAGACGAGCGTCAATGCCATACAACTCTCCTTCCGTGGCCTCCAATTGCTCTTAAACGCAAGTAAAACTAAATGCATGCTTTTCAATCGATCGCTGCCCGCACCTGCTCGCCCGTCCAGCATCACTACTCTGGACGGCTCTGACTTAGAATACGTGGACAACTACAAATACCTGGGTGTCTGGTTAGACTGTAAACTCTCCTTCCAGACTCACATTAAGAATCTCCAATCCAAAATTAAATCTAGAATCGGCTTCCTATATCGCAACAAAGCATCCTTCACTCATGCTGCCAAACATACCCTCGTAAAACTGACCATCCTACTGATCCTCGACTTCGGTGATGTCATCTATAAATAGCCTCCAACACTCTACTCAACAAACTGGATGCAGTCTATCACAGTGCCATCTGTTTTGTCACACCATCCGTTTTGTACACTCTTGTTGGATGGCCCTCGCTTCATACTCGTCGCCAAACCCACTGGCTACAGGTTATCTACAAGTCTCTGCTAGGTAAAGCCCCGCCTTATCTCAGCTCACTGGTCACCATAGCAGCACCCACTCGTAGCACGCGCTCCAGCAGGTATATCTCACTGGTCACCCCCAAAGCCAATTCATCCTTTGGTCGTCTTTCCTTCCAGTTCTCTGCTGCCCATGACTGGAACGAATTGCAAAAATCTCTGAAGCTGGAGACTCACATCTCCCTCACTAGCTTTAAGCACCAGCTGTCAGAGCAGTTTACAGATCACTGCACCTGTACTTAGCCTATCTGTTAACAGCCCATCTATCTACCTACCTCATCCCCATACTGGTATTTATTTATTTATTTTGCTCCTTTGCACCCCAGTATCTCTACCTGCACATTCATCTTCTGCCGATCTACCATTCCAGTGTTTAATTGCTATATTGTAATTACTTCGCCACCATGGCCTATTTATTTCCTTAACTTACCTCATTTGCACTCACTGTATATAGACTTTTTGTTTTCTTTTGTTCTACTGTATTATTGATTTTGTTTTGTTTATTCCATGTGTAAATCTGTGTTGTTGTATGTGTCGAATTGCTACGCTTTATCTTGGTCAGGTCGCAGTTGTAAATGAGAACTTGTTCTCAACTAGCCTACCTGGTTAAATAAAGGTGAAATAAAATAAATAACAAATTTCACGCAGTCTCCTCTGAACAGTTGATGGACTTGGTCTTTTACCTAATAGGGCCATCTTCTGTATACCACCCCTACCTTGTCACAACACAACTGATTGGCTCAAACAGATTAAGAAGGAAAGAAATTCCACAAATATACTTTTAACAAGGCACACCTGTTAATTGAAATGCATTCCATTTTAGAACAAGGCTGTAACATAACAAAATGTGGAAAAAGTGCACTCCGAATAGACTGTATATCCGGCCTAGTGGCTTGCTGTGTTGAGGATTTTTTAAACTATTCAGCTTCAGATAAATTACTAAGGAGGTGTTTTTGGTGTATTATCAAATACTAATGAATCATTGTGATCTTGTGAGATATTGATTCAGCTTTGATCTAACTATACTAAACAAGCACCATTGTGATAAGTGATAATCTTCTATTTGTAATAATAATAAGTGATAAGTAGGATTATTAGGTGTTCTTGTTACATCGGATTTGGCCCATTCAGCACCCCTAAATGTTGTCATGAATACCGATTCCTCTCGTCCCTCCCGTAGCATGCGAGCTTGCACTAGCGTCCTATTCAGATTTTTTCTGTTTGTTTCTTAATTATAATTTTTTTTTAAATACAAAAATGTCTGGCCTCTAGGGGGGCGATAACATTGTCTATCGGGCGATTTTATATGTACAGAATCACGATTGAACAAAAGTTGATTGCCCAACCCTAACCACCATTCACCATTTGCGCTAGCGGTGTTGATATGTTACATTCTCACACGGTTTGATTGATAATATGGTTCATTCTTATTTATACCAGTGTTTCATATTCGTGTGATACACATTTTGTATTGAGTACATCAGACTAATATGACACACAGGCGTGAGGCTCAACCATAGTATCTCCTCAGACTAATATGTAGGCTATACGTATACATATTACATATCACACTAAAAATGAACTGATATGAAACAAACTAGGATCTCCTGCTTAGTGTTTAACAGAGCTGCTTAATAAGGTGTAGTAATCACACAACTTTAATCAGATCATTATTCAGGTTCCGATCCTCAAAAGGCTTAGTAAAGGATTTAGGTAAGTCCACCAGAAACTTTGAAAGTGTTACTGCATTTGTATCCCCTTTATACTGGTCTGACAGTTTTACAAGGGAAGCAACATGATGATAACCAGTTTAAAATTCTACAAGACAGACAAAATACGTACAGTAGTATAAGCATAGTGTAAAAAGTTGTTGAGGCTTTCTTTGCATCTGATGTGCACTTGATCCGTTTGTAGGACCTGCGGTTGGACGTGAATGAGGAGGGTAAGCTGTACCTCATCTCATTCTACGAGGGCCTCCAGCGGGTGGCGCTGTTCACCGAGGACAGGCGGGTCTACAAGCTGCTGTGTGAGAGTGAGAAGGCCGAGCTGGCTGAACAGGAGATCATCCTCTCCCTGCAAGACGTGGGTGTCTCCCTGGTCAACAACAGCAACCACCAGGAGGTGTCCTTCATTGGCATTACCAGGTATACACACACTCACATAGTATATACACTTACTCACTAGGGTATGATAGTACTACAGTTGATTGTACTGTTCAGTGTGCTTTCCTGTGTGTGTAGTTCAGACGTGGTGTGGGAGTTCAAGCCAAAGAAGAAGTCTCGCTGGAAACCCCTGAGTTTTAAATATGCAGCGCTGCTGGAGACCCACTTCAGAGAGTACACCGAGAGTGGATCAGTGGACAACGCCATCTTAGACCTGGAGAGCAACTTCCAGGTCAGACAGCAAATGGATATGCCACTGTACAGTATCCATGTGTCTGATACCATGTACCATCCACTTGATATCCTGCCCCTTGAAAATGATACAATTTGTAAAGGTAGATGTGGTTCTCAATTTGTGCACAGCTCCAGTATAACCTGTGTGTGTGTGTGTGGGCTAACTCCGTTATCAGGTGTCTCTGACGCCAAATAGGCAAGACATGAGGATGATGAAGCCATGTGATGCTCCAATCAGGAGGAACTTCCTTCCGGGGGTGAAGGTGGAGTACAGCGTATCGGCCCGCCAGAGTGCCTACCGTGTCCAGATCAACCGCATACAGGTGGGTTCCAGAGAGTTGGAAAGTGCGCACTCTATCCAACTGTCGGGTCCCCACCCGACCTGACTATCATACCATAGATTTTTACATTGACCATTTAGTAATTTGGCCAACAATTCAGTTAAATTAAATGCCATTCCTTTCATGCTGACCTTTTTTTTTGGTTCCATTGTTTGAGTGTTTATTTTTCCACAGATCCAGAATCAGCTGCCTGGAGCAATCTTTCCCTATGTCTTCTACCCAATAAAACTACCAAAGTCTGTCACCATGGACTCAGGTCAGTACCAAACTCTGTCCAAGTCCTTTGGTGTTGTGCAGTCACACTTACATGGGCCTAAGTGGGTCTCTAAAGGGGGCCATTTCGAACGCAACCATACACATTGTTAGAGTGGAGTACTCTGGATAAACACATATCTATGGGTGTTTTTGCTCCACACTGTCCTTTAGAGCCCAAACCTCTGACCGACATCAGCATTGTTACCAGGGCAGCCGGACACTCAGATATCTCCCGCATCAAGTGAGTCCATCACTATAGTTCATTTTCTCCCACCTATCTTCCATCTCTCTCTCTCCTTCTGTTCCATCTCTTTTCTGTTCCATCTCTCTCTCTCTGTGTCTTCTCTATCTTCTGTTCTCTCTCTTCTGTTCTCTCTGTGTCTTCTCTCTCTCTGTTCCCTTACCTTCCTTTCTGCCAACTTTCTCATTGCCTGTCTCTATATCTTCCACCCCCTGACTTCATCAGGTATTTCATGGTGCTGATCCAGGAGATGGACTTGAAGTTGGACCTGGGTTTCCTCTACGCCATCTTGGATCTGTTCACCCCGGAGAATGCCAGCGTGATGACATCAGAGCAGATGGTAAGACCCTGACCTTCCCCTCAGTTGACCTCCACACATTATCCCCACTACATACTCGAGGACTGGAGTTTGGAACCAATGATCTAGCATGTGCAAAGAGCCTACAGATCAGGGGTCGGCAAACGAAGGCATGCGTGCCAGCCTTGGCATGCGAGGGTATTTGCCTTGGTACGCTAAGGCTTGGCAAGCCACCCACCCAAAAAAAGCCTAATTTAAAAAATGTATATATTTTTTTTTCTTATTTATTTTATTTTTTATGCTTGGTGTGCTAAGCCTTGCCTTGACGTTTATTATCTCACTTATTTTGGTCAGTAATTTTTTATATAAACTGGAGAAAATGATTGAAATTGCATGCACTGGTTTCAAAATTGCATTGATATTCACTGCAATGTTGTTGTTCCCAAGGTATGTCAATCCTGATTAGCCAGTGGGCTTTCATGATTTTGCAGGAGTTTCATATTATTAGTTCAATGCAAGAGGACCTGCCTCGCCTCTCTTGACAAATTCAAAACCAAGACCGCACTGAAGATGAGAGCTAGCTTGTTATTTAAAGAAGTTCAGGGCGCAAAATGACATCAGCAAAGAAAAGTTCGGCAGATGTCCACACATTTATTCCCTCTTGGACAAAGGAATATGGAAGGGCCGGGCTCTTTGAGCTCTCTGTTGTAAAACTGTTGTTTGTCGGACATCAAGTGTACGCCATCATTTTGAAACGAGATGGGAGAAAAACTTGAAGGATGAGCGGAAAAGGCTGAAGGAATCAAAAGGGCTGTGTCCAGGTATGATAAGCAAGCAGTTATGTTTACAAATCTACATGCAGTCAATAATCAAGCTACAGAGGGGAGCTACAAAGTTGCGCTGTACATTGCTAAACATGGAAAAACATTTACTAATGGGGAATATATCAAGGAGGCTTTCTTCAGTAGTTCACAGGCTTTATTAGATGGATTGCCTAACAAAGACACAATCATCTCAAAGATAAAAGCCATGCCTGTGTCTGCCAGAACTGTTGAAAGGCGCGTTACCGAGATGGTTGAAAATGTAAAGGAGCAGCAAGCTGTAGCTTTGAAAGATGCACCTGTGTGGCTCTTGATGAGAGTGTGGATGTGAATGGCATTCCACGTCTGACAGTTGTTGCAAGATACTGTGACTCAGAGCCGGTACGTGTGGAGCTGCTTTGTCTATAGGATACTGTGACTCAGAGCCGGTACGTGTGGAGCTGCTTTGTCTATAGGATACTGTGACTCAGAATAGGTACGTGAGGAGCTGCTTTGTCTATAGGATACTGTGACTCAGAATAGGTACGTGAGGAGCTGCTTTGTCTATAGGATACTGTGACTCAGAATAGGTACGTGAGGAGCTGCTTTGTCTATAGGATACTGTGACTCAGAGCCGATACGTGAGGAGCTGCTTTGTCTATAGGATACTGTGACTCAGAGCCGGTACGTGTGGAGCTGCTTTGTCTATAGGATACTGTGACTCAGAATAGGTATGTGAGGAACTGCTTTGTCTATAGGATACTGTGACTCAGAATAGGTACATGAGGAGCTGCTTTGTCTATAGGATACTGTGACTCAGAGCCGGTACGTGTGGAGCTGCTTTGTCTATAGGATACTGTGACTCAGAATAGGTATGTGAGGAACTGCTTTGTCTATAGGATACTGTGACTCAGAATAGGTACATGAGGAGCTGCTTTGTCTATAGGATACTGTGACTCGGAGCCGGTACGTGTGGAGCTGCTTTGTCTATAGGATACTGTGACTCAGAATAGGTACGTGAGGAGCTGCTTTGTCTATAGGATACTGTGACTCAGAGCCGATTTGTGAGGAGCTGCTTTGTCTATAGGATACTGTGACTCAGAATAGGTACGTGAGGAGCTGCTTTGTCTATAGGATACTGTGACTCAGAATAGGTATGTGAGGAACTGCTTTGTCTATAGGATACTGTGACTCAGAATAGGTACATGAGGAGCTGCTTTGTCTATAGGATACTGTGACTCAGAGCCGGTACGTGTGGAGCTGCTTTGTCTATAGGATACTGTGACTCAGAGCCGGTACGTGTGGAGCTGCTTTGTCTATAGGATACTGTGACTCAGAATAGGTATGTGAGGAACTGCTTTGTCTATAGGATACTGTGACTCAGAATAGGTACATGAGGAGCTGCTTTGTCTATAGGATACTGTGACTCGGAGCCGGTACGTGTGGAGCTGCTTTGTCTATAGGATACTGTGACTCAGAATAGGTACGTGAGGAGCTGCTTTGTCTATAGGATACTGTGACTCAGAGCCGGTACGTGAGGAGCTGCTTTGTCTATAGGATACTGTGACTCAGAGCCGATACGTGAGGAGCTGCTTTGTCTATAGGATACTGTGACTCAGAATAGGTACGTGAGGAGCTGCTTTGTCTATAGGATACTGTGACTCAGAATAGGTACGTGAGGAGCTGCTTTGTCTATAGGATACTGTGACTCAGAATAGGTACGTGTGGAGCTGCTTTGTCTATAGGATACTGTGACTCAGAATAGGTACGTGTGGAGCTGCTTTGTCTATAACCCATGCATGCTACTACTAAAGGGGAAGATGAAGCAAAAGCATTCACAGATCATTTTGAGGAGAGAGGTGACTATTAAAAACATTTTCGCTATTACAACTGACGGTGCCTCCGCTATGTTGGGAAACATAAAGGATCCACAAAGCTGATTGAAGATAAGATTGGCCACTGTGTGGTTAAATGTCACTGTATCATTCACCAAGAGAATCTGTGTTCAAAGATTAAGCCCGTAGTGCTTAATCTTGGATAGGGCCTCTGTTTAGCGAGCTATGGAATTCTTCAGTTTGTGAGCAATTAGATATTCAACAGACACAGTTAGTTGTAATGCACATATGAAAATCATAACTGGCACGCAGATCGTTAAAAATCTTAGGATAAATTGTAAATTGGCACTCCACACAAAAAAGGTTGCCGACGCCTGCTATAGACCTTTTCAACTGTCCAAACAATAACACTTTCTGCACTGAACAAAAATATAAACGCAACATGTAAAGTGTTGTTCCCATGTTTCTTGAGCTGAAATAAAAGATCCCAGACATTTTCCATAAGCATAAAAAGTATTTCTCTCAAATGTTTTGCACAAATTTGTTTGCATCACTTTTAGTGAGCATTTCTGCTTTGCCAAGATAATCCATCCACCTGACAGGTGTGGCATATCAAGAAGCTGATTAAACAGCATGATCATTACACATTGTCATTACTCAGCTGCACCTTGTGTTGGGGACAATAAAAGGCAACTCTAAAATGTGCAGTTTTGTCACACAACACAATGCTACAGATGTCTCAAGTTTTGAGGGAGCGTGCATTTGGCATGCTAACTGTAGGGATGTCCACCAGAGCTGTTGCCAGAGAACTTAATGTTAATTTCTCTACCCTAAGTTGCCTCCAACGTCCTTTTTAGAGAATTTGGCAGTATGGCCAACCAGCCTCACAAATGCAGACCAACGTGTAACTACGCCAGCCCAGGACCTCCACATCTGGGTTCTTCACCTGCGGGATCGTCTGAGACCAGCCACCCGGACAGCTGGTGAAACTGTGGGTTTGCACAACCAAAGAATTTTTGCACAAACTGTCTAGCTGAAGCTCATCTGCGTGCCCGTTGTCCTCACCAGGGTCTTTACCTGACTGCAGTTCAGCGTTGTAACTGACTTCAATGGGCAAATGCTCACCTTCAATGGGCACTGGCACGCTGGAGATGTGTGCTCTTCACAGATGAATCCCTGTTTCAACTGTACCGGGCAGATGGCAGACAGCATGTATGGCGGCGTGTGGGCGAACGATTTGCTGATGCCAACTTTATGAACAGAGTGCCCCATGGTGGCGGTGGGGTTATGGTATGGGCAGGCATCAGCTACAGACAACAAACACAAGTACATTTTATCAATGGCAATTTGAATTCACAGAGATACTGTGATGAGATCCTGAGGCACATTGTCGTGCCATTCATCCGCCGACATCACCTAATGTTTAATCGTGATAATGCACGGCCCCATGTCGCAAGAATCTGTACACAATTCATGGAAGCTGAAAATGTCCCAGTTCTTCCATGGCCTGCATACTCACCAGACATGTCACTCATTGAGCATGTTTGGGAGGCTCTGGATTGATGTGTACGGCAGCTTATTCCAGTTCCCGCCAGTATCCAGCAACTTTGCACAGCCATTGAAGAGGAGTGTGACAACATTCCACAGGCCAAAATCAACAGCCTGATCAACTCTATGCGAAGTAGATGTTGTGCTGCATCAGGCAAATGGGGTTCACCAGATACTGACTGGTTTTCTGATCCACACCACTAACTCCACGCCATCATCTGGTGCTGTCACCCACCCTGAGACCTAAAGTACTGTTATCCTAGCATAACCAAGATCATGGGTTTGGTAGGATAATGGATGCTGCTTTGTGGGTAAGAAGTGCTGTTGTAGAGAGGGGTTGCATCTTAGGTCAGCCATATACAGGGATTGATACACCTACACCAATGATCAAGGACATCAGCTACAAATATTTGTAATATCATCAAACAAAATGAGAGTGAGTGACAACCAAATAAAAGAGACAAACAGGGAATGTTCACTGACCAAAAAATATGCTATACTTAAATTCAGGAATCAACACTGTATTTCCTATCATTCAAAGAACGCCTATGTAAACAGTTAATGGGTTTAGACATTCATCTTACTCCAAAACAAGAGATGATTGAATAGTTAAATTAATAGTGTCTAATACAAATAATAAGCAGAATGGCTGGGCTGGAACAAAAACCTGCACACCCAGTAGCTAGATCTCTAGGAGCAAGAGAAACTACAATGTATATAACCCGTTGGAGATATACCCTTCAGTCTCTCCAGGACTTGAGACTCTCTTTGTGACCTTCATCTGCAGAGTTCGCAGGTCTCTGTATCGGAGGTTAGAAAACATAGAAATTAGACTAGGACTTGCGTCATTATTCTCAAGTAATATAACATTTGTTTCATTTTTCTATAATTTGTCATAGTTCTCTCTTTGGGATTGAAAATCTGTTCATTAGCTAGCTAGCTTAGCTACTATCTAGGTAGCTAACATTGTTTTTAGCAGATCAAGCTAACGTTTGTTTCATTAAAATAACAAATATTGGATGTCTGTCTATCCTATTTATATGTACTTAGCTGACATTACCTAGAATATATAGTTAACTTGATAAACAATTTACCCTTGTACCCACATCCTGCTGCTAACATTACTATCCATGCAGGCAATGCAGCCCGTTGCGATGCTTCTTTGTGAAATCTATCAACTTTAATATTCTAAAATAGATTTGTCCCTGGACGTAAGACCCATCCTACCTGCGAATACTATGAAAACAACTAGACTAAGTTTAGAACTGTGACGAAACAGCTGTTGTTTACAAAAGCAATTGAAGTTATTTTTGAGTTCCTGGGTTCACTTCCGCTCCTCGTCAATATCTCTCTCCTCTCCCTCGGTGGTGTTCAGGTGGAGTTGTTTGAGAAGGACATTAAGTATCTGAAGACTGAGCTGAACAACATCTCAGCCGCTGACACGTCCCCTATCAGTCTCTATGAGTACTTCCACATCTCTCCCATCAAGGTGAGCTTCAGTGTCATTACAGTGCATTTACTACCTGTATGCTATATTACGTTAGGGCCAGGAGATTTTCCAGACAGCATGGCTTGACCAGTAGGCCATCTAGTCATGAATTGTTATTGGCCAGTTATGCACCATAGCAAGGGATTCTATCATGGGATGATGTAGCTATATCAAGGTGTGTTTGTGTTTGTTTGATAGTTGCACCTGAGTTTGTCTTTGAGTTCTGGAGGAGAGGATGGTAATAAGGAGAAGAGGGAGACTGAGGTCATCCCTGTCCAATCCCTCAATCTGCTGCTGAAGAGCATCGGAGCAACCCTCACTGACGTGCAGGACGTCGTCTTCAAGTATGGACACATACAATGGCACACGCGCGCACACACACACACACATATGTACATATACAGTACCGGTCAAAAGTTTGGACACACCTACTCATTCCAGGGTTTTTCTATATTTGTACTATTTTCTACATTGTAGAATAATAGTGAAGACATCAAAACTACGAAATAACACATGGAATCATGTAGTAACGAAAAAAGTGTTAAACAAATCAAAATATATTTGATATTCTTCAAAGTAGCCACCCTTGCCTTGATGACAGCTTTGCACACTTGGCATTCTCTCAACCAGCTTCATGAGGTAGTCACCTGGCATGCATTTCAATTAACAGGTGTGCCTTGTTAAAAGTTAATTTGTGGAATTTCTTTCCTTCTTAATGCATTTGAGCCAATCAGTTGTGTTGTGACAAGGTAGGGGTGGTATACAGAAGATAGTCCTATTTGGTAAAATTAGTCAGGGAATTTTTACTAGGATTAAATGTCAGGAATTGTGAACAAAACTGAGTTTAAATGTATTTGGCTATGGTGTAAGTAAACTTCCGACTTTGTGTGTGTGTGTGCATGCGTGCGTCTAACATACATACACACATACACACACACACACACTTTGTTTTTTTACAAAAAGGGGACATGGTAAAATAAAGCTTTTCCAAAAGCAAATAAATAGCATGAAGTGGTTTTTAGAGTGTCTGTTCTGTTCTGTTATATGTATATATATATACACACACACACACACCAAACAGAGACTCTACAAAAGCACTTCTTGACATTTATTTGCTTTTGGAAAAGCTTTATTTTACCATGTCCCCTTTTTGTAAACATTTACACTAGCGTCTGACCCACTGTCATTTTCTGTAACTTCCCTAGATTGGCCTATTTCGAGCTGACATTCCAGTTTCGCACTCGCCAGCAACTACAATGGGAGGTCATCAGACACTACTCGAAGCAGGTAACATCTCACACACACTCTACTCCAATTGGGAACTAATGGCCAAATCCTAGCAAGTCACTCATTCACTTCAATTAATGGTTTATGTGAAAACTTTGAGTTCCTCTAGTTAGGATCCCCCCCCCCAACAAGTAATGTAATTACTATGATACACAAGACAACTGAGCCATGTACCCATCCATGTCTCAGGCGATAAAGCAGATGTATGTGCTGGTATTGGGCTTGGACGTGCTGGGAAACCCCTTTGGACTGATCCGAGGTCTGTCTGAGGGAGTGGAGGCTTTCTTCTATGAGCCCTATCAGGTAAGACCCCAGTGCAACCAGTATGAACCACGCCAGGTCAAACTACGCATGAACTAAATCACTTATAGTGCCAAACACTATAAATGTGTAATACTTGACACAGTGCGGTAGTTATCTGTATAGATGGTATGTATCTGAGTAACTCTCTTTTGGGGTTCTCAAGGGAGCTATCCAGGGACCAGAGGAGTTTGTGGAGGGTATGGCGCTGGGGGTGAAGGCACTGGTTGGAGGAGCAGTGGGTAAGTGCTGTTCTTGTTCATCTCTTTTCTGCTCACCTTGATTCTCCTTAATTCCCTCATTGCCATCCTTCCACTTCAGACTTACTTAACTATATTTACCCCCTGACATTTCTCTCTCGCGCTCTCTCTCTCTCTTCCGTTCTCTCTTCTTTGTCCTTCTCTTATGGGTCTCTCTCCCCCCCTGTCTTCTCTCCCCCCTGTCTTCTCTCCCCCCTGTCTTCTCTCCCCCCTGTCTTCTCTCCCCCCTGTCTTCTCTCCCCCCTGTCTTCTCTCCCCCCTGTCTTCTCTCTCCCCTGTCTTTTCTCTCCCTTGTCTTCTAACTCCTCTCTTCTCTTCCCTTCTCCCAGGGGGCATTGCGGGCGCTGCCTCCAGGATAACAGGCGCCATGGCGAAGGGTGTGGCTGCCATGACGATGGATGAGGAATACCAGCAGAAGAGACGAGAGGCTATGAACAAGCAGCCCAGCGGCCTGAGAGAGGGCCTGACTCGTGGAGGCAAAGGACTGGTCTCTGTGAGTCTGACCCACTATAGAACACTAACACCAGTACGGCCTAACTGGTGTCCGAGAATCAAACCCAGAAACATCAGCACAACAGAACCGGGATGTGTGCAGTAGTACAACGTAACCTACTACGTTGCAGGGGAAGTTGAAGATAGGGTTGCGTTTACACAGGCAGCCTAATTCTGATCTTTTTCCACTAAATGTTATTTTGACCAATCAGATCAGCTCTTTTGCTAATAATTGGGCAAAATATTAGAATTGTGCAGCCTTTGTAAACACAGCCTAAGAGACATATTACTGTATAAATATTTTTAAAGAAGATTTATGAATAGTTTTTATTTTTAACTATAAGAGTAGGACTAAAATGGCTCCATTCTCAGAACTTACAAACAGTTTTCTAACTTGATATGCTTTGCGGATATGTCCCCAAAACTGTTGACAATAATTGGGCAAAATATCAGAATTGGTATGCCTGTGTAAACACAGCCTGGTTGTTTCCTAATGACCAAGTTCAGATAGTCTCCATTTCAACAGTCTTCACCCATCGGGTGCCTACAGAACACAATCGAGCTGTCTGTGAGTCTTACCTGTATAGCTGAGCAGTAGAAACAGTCTCTCAGACCTGTTCTCCCTGTCTGTAATACTCCCATTCTCCATCTCAGGGCTTTGTCAGTGGGATCACAGGGATCGTCACCATGCCCATTAGAGGTGCTCAGAAGGAGGGTGCGGCAGGCTTCTTTAAGGGTGTCGGGAAGGGGCTGGTGGGGGCTGTGGCCAGACCCACAGGAGGTATCATCGACATGGCCAGCAGCACTTTCCAGGGCATCAAGAGGGCAGCTGAGACGTCCCAGGATGTGGAGAGTCTGCGTCCGCCTCGCTTCATTCACGAGGACGGGGTCATCCGACCATATAAGGAGAGAGAAGGCGTTGGCAGCCAGATGCTACAGGTAACAGGAATTATCTTTAAAACATAAACTAACCCTTATATCCTCTGTAAACAGAGGACTTCTCTGATATTAGCCACCAAATAGAAGAACACTAACTAAAATTGGGAGGGATTATGTGAACTCCAATAAGAGACGCTAATCTTCCTTCATGTTCCAAATTGTTATTCCATTCGTGTCCTAATGAACACGATGCCACAAGGTCAGATGTCAGGGTTCATGTTAATGTGTGGCCTCGCATAAAAACATCCCCTTTCTCCTCCTCTCTCACTCCACTTCTCAGCCCCTTATTGCATCTCAAAGTCCAGATAGATTTTCATCTTCATTGTCTCTTTCATCCTAAATCTCAGATTTATGTGCGTTAACCCACCTGGTCTATAGTTATCCTATAGAGTATGGCTGTTGTAGCTCTCTGTGTGTGGAGTTCGACATAGGCTGTGTTTACACCCGAAGAACCCAATTCAGTTTTTGATTTTTATATCCAATCTTTTTTTCCATCTGTCAATACGCAAGTTGTGACCCATATCTGATTTGCACATTCACACTGAAGCAGCGCACAGATGCAATGCTCATTTCACTGTTCCTTTCAATTTTGGTAGGTCATGTGCAAAAAAAAAAAACATAACACAAAAATATCTGATTTGAGAGTCACATATGGAGCATCAGAATTATATCAGCATTGAGATCCACATAAAGATGTGATATAAATCGGAAGTCAAAAGATCATATTCCATGTGTTTTTGTTGCTGTTTACATATTAGGGAAAATATTAGATATGGAAATAATTGGCAAAAGATCTGAATGGGCTACCTGTGTAAAACCAGCCTTAATGATGTTAGGCCTTGTTCTCACTGGCAGTTTGAAATGACTCAAATCTTATTTTTTGGCATATCCTATTCTAATCCGATCTTTTCCTGCAATCTGAACAGACAAAAAGCACACGGAATCAGATGTTTTCCAATCACATTTAAACCACATTCATAGGTGGTTTGAAATCAGATACAAATCTGATTCCTGGGCATGTGACTTGTCTGAATGTTCAGTTCAAATTTCTTTGCCCTCAAGTGTTTTCTTGACTGTTATTTGGCATATCTTGTTGCTTGCTAGATACTCTGTTGACAGTTTGACAAAAACATGGGGTAGCTAACTAGCTTGTTAATTGTTTACAAACAAATTAGTGAGTGCACTAACAAGCTAAATAGCTAGCTATCTTGTTGACGGTTGAATTTGAGAAAATTCAAAGCAATTGGGGAAACTTCCAAGACAGGCGTTGTTGGCACCTTAACTTGCTACACAAAAACTTGTGTGAGTGAGAGGAAGCACGAGCACGAGCACCAGTCAGCCTGCACCACTCCCGCCAGTCAGCCTGCACCACCACCGCCAGTCAGCCTGCACCACCATCGCCAGTCAGCCTGCACCACCATCGCCAGTCAGCCTGCACCACTCCCGCCAGTCAGCCTACACCACTCCCGCCAGTCAGCCTACACCACTCCCGCCAGTCAGCCTGCACCACTCCCGCCAGTCAGCCTGCACCACCCCCGCCAGTCAGCCTGCACCACTCCCGCCAGTCAGCCTGCACCACCCCCGCCAGTCAGCCTGCACCACCCCCGCCAGTCAGCCTACACCACTCCCGCCAGTCAGCCTACACCACTCCCGCCAGTCAGCCTATACCACTCCCGCCAGTCAGCCTACACCACTCCCGCCAGTCAGCCTACACCACTCCCGCCAGTCAGCCTACACCACTCCCGCCAGTCAGCCTACACCACTCCCGCCAGTCAGCCTACACTACTCCCGCCAGTCAGCCTACACCACTCCCGCTAGTCAGCCTACACCACCCCCGCCAGTCAGCCTACACCACCACCGCCAGTCAGCCTACACTACTCCCGCCAGTCAGCCTACACCACTCCCGCCAGTCAGCCTACACCACTCCCGCCAGTCAGCCTGCACCACCCCCGCCAGTCAGCCTACACCACTCCCGCCAGTCAACCTACACCACTCCCACCAGTCTGCCTACACCACTGTGCACACACCTGTCATTACTATGACAACTAGCGTAGCCATGTCAGCTAATGACTGCTGTTTGAACACATGAATCTGATTTGTTCACAAGTAACTTGCTGTTTGGACAGTCAGTATTCCAAAACTGATTTCAGTATTAAGGCCTGCAGTAAGAACAAAGCATGGCAGAGGTCGAGTTCCTCCTGCCTGACTAGATACGCAGGTGTTGCATTGCATCAACCAATTGTTTCATTCCACGTCATCGACAGGCGTCAGATTGGTATAACTTGTGATTTTGGTTACCTGGTATGTTAAATGCCTATCCAGGCTTTGTAACATCTGGCATGTGTCAGCAATGTAGATGGCCAGAGTTTGGGTCGATTTCAATTCAATCAATTAAATTTGGCCTGCAGGGCTGGAATGGAATGGGACCGTCATGAACTGTAGATGTCGTGAGCTAAGGCATTGAGATAATAATGTTGTGTTGTTTTGTAATAATGTTGTGTTGTTTTGATGTTTATTGACCCAAAAAGTGGGCAGGCAAAGACAGGTCAAAGGCAGGCAGAGGTCTGTAATCCAGGGCAGAGTCAATAAGGTACAGAATAGCAGGCAGGCTTGGGGTCAGGACAGGCCGAAAGGTCAGAACTGGGGAGACTAGGAAACAGAACTTGAGAAAGCAGGAAGACAGGAAAACACGCTGGTAAGATCTGACAAGATGAACTGGCAACAGACAAACAGAGAACACAGGTATAAATACACTGGGGATAATGAAGAAGATGGGCGACACCTGGAGGGGGTGGAGACGAGTACATAGACAGGTGAAACAGATCAGGGTGTGACAGGTAATGATTTGGTCTTTCATAGTTGTTCTTGAAGCTGCGCTGTACTGATGTTTTGAGTGGTGAAATGATGTGATAATTTGCTTCCATGGAAACAAGATGTTTTTGTAGAGCTGGATATTATTAGCGACGGGCTTGTCTGTCTGCCCTGACATTGGCTTGGTCTACTCTCTTGTCATGTCTACAGAAAAGGGTGGCCTTCACTGATTGGAGTAGGACTGGCAGTGATAATGATGATGACAGCTAGAGTGTAATTGCTAAGTCCTAGTTAACGCTTTGGTCTTCCGTAGCTTTTAATGTGTACTGTATGTTTGTTTGTGTCGGTCACTGGGGTGTAGCCTGCTCCAGCAGGACATTTTAACACTAGGCCTCCTGAATAACCAGCTGCCAGGCTGTTTGTCATTCTCGTCTGTTCTTTATTTTTTGTTAACTCTGTGCCCAGCATTGCAAGGGCAGGACCCCTTTGCATTTTGTCATGTAAAAGCATCATTTTATTTATTTTACCCTTCATCTGTCATCCAACCTTCTGCCCTATCATGTAAGGGGGCGGAGTCAGACATCTTTAATCATAATAATTTAATTGATTTAAAAAATATGAATGTTATGCTGTCGTAGAGCCAGGATTTGGGGGAAAAGTAGATATTATTAATTTTAAGTTAATATGAAATACAGTGGGTTCCAAAATTACTGGCAATGCACAAACAATACTTAAAAACATATCATTGTAGAGAAACTCAAAAATACCAACGTGAGAAATACTGTACTTTATTAATGTTTCAATGGCAAAATCATACAATTATATAATACAAAATACATTTAACCAAAATCAAGGTTTCATAATTATTGGCACTGCTCATTTAGTACTTAGTGCAACTACCTCTGGTAAGGATAACAGCATGGAGTCTTTTTCTGTAATGTTTGACAAGGTTAAGGAACACATTTGGAGGGATTTTGGACCATTCCTCTATGCAGATCCTTTCACGATCCTTCACATTCTTGGGTTTGCGTTTATCAACTGCCCTCAAAATTGCCTGATACTTGGTGGAATTCATTATGCCATCAAGCTTAACCAGTGCCCCTGGACCTCTGGAATTAAAACAGCCCCAAAACATTACTGACCCACCACCATATTTCACCGTGGGTATGAGGTGCCTCTCCTTGTATGCATGTCTGTTTTGACGCCAAATATGCAGATGCTGTATGTGACCAAAATGTTCCATTTTGGTCTCATCTGACCAGAGCACCTTCTTCCAGTCATAATTTAAATGGCGTTTGGCAAACTCCAAGCGCTTGCGTCTGTGTCTTGGGTCAGAAAGGGCTTTCTTCTGGCAACCCTTCCAAAGAGCCTGTGGAGGTGGCGTGTGATGGTGCTTTTTGAAACCTGGTGACCCCAAGACACTACCAAGGCCTGCATTTCTTTCACAGTGATTCTTGGGGATTTTGTTGCTTCTCTCACCGTCCTCCTCCCAATCCTGGGGGGCAAAATGCATTTGCGTCCTCTACCTGTGAGGTTTCAACTGTTCCATATCTTTTGAATTTTATTATAATTGCCCTGACACTGCTCAGTAGTAGTATATTCAATCGTTTGTGGATCTTCTTGTAGCCATTACCAGATTAAGGAAGGTTTACAACCATCGGTCTCTTTTAAACTGCCAGTTCTTTTGTTTTCTTCATGGTGTTGGATGACAAAGGGATATTGCATGCGTGTTACCTCATTTTTATACCCTAGTGAAACAGGAAGTGATGTAATGGCGCAATATAGTTTCTTAAGACTTAAACTTAAATAAGTGGAATGTAATTCCTGTTTTAATTTTGGTAGATATTATTTCCAATCATCTTTAAGGATGCCATTAATTGTGAAACCTGGATTTGGAGGACATCAGTTTTTAATTAAATCAATAAATGATTTGGGTGTCTTCCAATGAAACCTTAATAAAGTACAGTATTTCTTATATGTTGGTATTTTGAGTTTCTCTATAATTATATTGTTTATGCATTGCCAGTAATTTGAGCCCACTGTATATTGTATTGGTCTGGAGTGATGTAATGGTCAGTCAGCAGTCCTCCGTCATGGCATTTTGGCCCTCCCTCTTTCAGTCATTGCTATGCACTCAGTCTTTCACTCATATCCATCACTGCTGCTCTTCCTACTGAATAAAGTGCATTTTAAAACATCTATTTCATCGTCTTCTCATCCAAACCTTTTCTTATCACTTCATCAACATTCATTACCATGCAATTATGAAAGGTTTAAACGGTTTATAACAGGTATGCGTTAGACTCAATAAAGAAGTATCAGTGTACCACAGGGGAGTATTTAGATGGTCACATGACAGATGGTCCACAAGTCAAGTGGAAAGATGATGGCCCTGTTTGAATACTTCAAAAATACACCCGTCTTCCTTCTTTCTTCCCTTGAAGTTATCACTGATCTAACACACATTTATGTGTGTAAGCAACTGTTGTAGCACAACTTTCTCCAATCCAACCATGTCAGATCAGGGATTTCTTCAAGGAATGGAGAAAGGAAGGATGCATCCATCACGTATTCAAACAGAGCCTAGGATGTGTCCTGCATGCAAGCCATTGTCAGATCCGTAGGGGAAGTATGTAGATCAGTAACAGTACTCATCAGATCTCCTGCCAGAGCCCGTGTGAATGGTGAACATCCCAAAGCCATTTTAATCGAAGTGTGAAAAGGGTACCAAATTTCTCTTATCATATCAGCAGTAGACTTAGCATTTAGTTTAGCATATCGTATGTTTAAATGTCCAATTTGATAAAGACATGTGCCTATTTTCTAGAATTGTGTTGAAATAACCTGATAAGCAAATTCCTCTCTTTTAGAAAATTGAGAATGGACAGTTCGCCAAGTACAGATACTTTGCTCACGCCAAAGTAAACGAGTCAGATTTCTTGATGATCACCAAAAGGTAAGAGGCTGGCTGAAGTTTGTAGTATTAAATGTAGACTGTAATGGCTGTCTGAATGTTCTGAGGCTCTATCTATCTCTTGTCTTGCTAGTGGAATCTTTTTCGTGACCAAAGGCACATTTGGGCAGCTTACCTGTGAGTGGCAGTATCTGTTTGACGAGTTCACCAAGAAGCCCATGATCGTGGAGGGGAGGAGGCTTCGGATAGAGGCAAAGGTATCCTCATCTGCCCAATACAGTGTGATACACACACACAAAGTAGTACCCGATACTACGTGAATGAAACTCATCTTAACCAAACTGCTTATTATAACCATCTGAATAAACCGCTCCCCATTTGCAAAGGAGTATCTCCCTCTAGCTGGAAACGCCTGCGTATGGAATACCCCTTCACTCATTTGCATCCAAACAGTTTGTTCCTCTACATTATATCATAGTACAGCCCCCTATTTCTCAGAAATCATGTGTTATCTAAAAGAAACTAATACAAAAAAAACTTTCCTGTATGTGTTTCAGGAGAGAGTAAAGTCTGTGTTTCATGCCAAAGAGTTTGGGAAGATTATAAACTTCAAAAGTCCAGAAATAGCCGAGGTGGGTTAGCATAACATAAACTGCTGCCATTTTTTGCTGTCGTTGCACACGCCAAACAATATTTGTCAGCAAATGACACCAAACTGTAATTCTATGGTTTAGTATTGAAATGTGTGGTTTTGTTTATCTACAGTGGGTTCTTACCAAGCTGGAGGATGCCAGGGAGAGTCTACACAAGTACTGACTGGTCACTCCAATAGGGCCACCAACCAGCACTGAGACATGGCAAAAGTACAACGTTGACTGATAGTGTGTGTGTGTGTGTGTGCGCAAGGGTAGGGTGTGCCTCTGTCAGTATACTACCTACTCACCCCCAGGTTAGACTTGCTCTTTCATTCACACAGACACTCATACACACACACACACACACACACACACACACACACACACACACACGGACTGTCTGGACATCTTGCAGACACACAGGCTGCACTAGCTAACACTATCACTGCTCCGGTTGTACACAGCCATGTGGCAGAAATATCTCCTTGCACTTCCTTAAGCCAGTTTGGTCTGCCAGCAGTTGTAGAAGAGGCCGCGGTGGGAGTATTCAAAGGCAGTAAACTACTCGCTGATGTTCTCTGTGTCGTTGGCACAGGTGAAGTGGGAGTAAACAGTTTCTCTGTCTAGGTTCTGCTCCTGGTACATATTCAGGATGAACTCCCTGGTTGCTTTAGGGTCATTCTGTGTGCGTTTCTCTATCAGAAGGCAAGTCATGTCAGGTTGCAGTCCGTGTGTCTGTAAAACAATGTGTTTGTATGTGTGTCAATGTCACTGCTATGATTGTACACAATTATGTGCCAGAAATGTCTCCCTTTCCTAAATATACATGTTTGTTTTTGATATTTTCTTTGAAGAAGTAGGGTGCCTGAGGGACTTTCCTAACGGAGCTCTGTCATCACACTACAATTTGTTTGACAGTTACTGAATGACGTGCTTGTAAAGATATTGTGGCCAAATCATTGTGGGACTCAGAGCACTGTTTTTAACTGCATTGGTGTGTCTATGTTAAACAATTATTTTACTGTTGATATAGGAGGGGGAAAAGCATTTAAACTTTTTGTAAAATCAGCTTGTTAGCGGAGTCCAGTCCAAGATGCTAATGATTCTGTTCCAAGACTCGCCCTATTCCATTCCACCTCTTCCTAAATCACTAACTGTTGTTTTTCTACACATTTCTGCATGCATTTTTTTATATGTTAATCTGCTCTACATTAATTTCAGTGGAGTGTGTGGGTGTGTATACTGAGTGTACAAAACATTAAGAACACCTGCTCTTTCCATGACATAGACTGACCAGGTGAATCCAGGTGAAATTTATAATCCCTTATTGATGTAACTTGTTAAATCCACTTCAATCAGTGTAGATGAAGGGGAGGAGACAGATTAAAGAAGGAATATTTAAGCCTTGAGACATCGATTGTGTGTGTGCCATTCAGAGGGTGAAATGGCGTGACAAAAGATTTAAGTGCCTTTGAACAGGTTATGGTAGTCGGTGCCAGGCGCACCGGTTTACAACAAGAACTGCAATGCTGTTGAGTGTTTTACACTCAACAGTTTCCTGTGTGTATCAAGAGTGGTCCACCACCCAAAGGACATCCAGCCAATTTGAGACAACTTTGGCAAGCATTGGTTTCAACATGAGCCAGCATGCCTGCAGAACGCTTTTAACACCTTGTAGAGTCTATGCACTAACGAATTGAGGCAATTGAGGGGAGGGTGCGTAATGGAGTGGCAGCAGTGTTGGATTTTCTGGAAACCTGATTTGCCGTGGCTACAGATAGAGATTTACATGTTAGTCATTTAGCAGGCACTCTTATCCAGATCGACTTACAGTTAGTGCATTCAAGATAGCTAGCTGGGACAACCACATCGCAGGCATAGAAAGTACATTTGTCCTCAATAATGTAGCTATCAGTAGAGTCAAAAGACATGATCAACATGGTCATACAAAGTTATCTATTTTTTCTTTACTTTTCACCCCCTTTTCTCCCCAATCGGTAGTTAGTCTTGTCCCATCGCTGCAACTCCCCTACGGACTCGGGAGAGGTGAAGGTCGAGAGCCATGTGTCCTCCGAAACACGACCCTGCCAAGCCACACTGCTCGCTTAACCCGGAAGCCACCGCACCAATGTGTCGGAGTAAACACGGCCAAGTGGCAACCATGTCAGCGTGCATGCACCCGGCCCGCCACAGGAGTTGCTAGAGCGCGATGGGACAAGGACATCCCAGCCGGCCAGACCCTTCCCTAACCCGGACAATTGTGTGCCGCCTCATGGTTCTCCCGGTCGGCTGCGACACAGCCCGGGATCAAACCCAAATCTGTAGTGACGCCTCTAGCACTGCGATGCAGGGCCTTACACGGAGCCCAAACCGTCTGCGCGTGTGCGCCATCGTGCATAATTGTATTTTGTCCCCCTACACCAAACGCGATCATGACACAGGTTAAAATATCAAAACAAACTCTGAACCAACGACATTAATTTGGGGACAGGTCGAAAAGCATTAAACATGTATGGCAATTTAGCTAGTTAGCTTGCACTTGCTAGCTAATTTGTCCTATTTAGCTAGCTTGGTGTTGCTAGCTAATTTGTCCTAGGATATAAACATTGAGTTGTTATTTTACCTGAAATGCACAAGGTCCTCTACTCCGACAATTAATCCACACGTAAAACGGCCAACCGAATCGTTTCTAGTCATCTCTCCTCCTTCCAGGCTTTTTCATCTTTGAACTTATATGGTGATTGGCATCTACACTTTCATAGTATTACCATGACAACCGGCAAAACATTTAGTCTTTCAATCACCCACGTGGGTATAACCAATGAGGAGATGTCACGGTTGTCGAGCTGCCGTGTCTATCGGCGCCATATCAAGCACAAGCAAGACACGCAGTCTTATTGGCGATTTAATGTTGTTTTTTAAATCAGAATTGCAAACATTGGCTAAGCAGGAGTCAGACGGGCAGTCTAAGTAGTAGTTATTTTTCAGCAACTGGGTTTGCTGTGCAGGGTTTTCCAAACTCGGTGCACGTTTTGGTTTTTGCCCTAGCACTACAGAGCTGATTCAAATAATCAACTAATCATCAAGCTTTGATCATTTCAATCAGCTGTGTAGTCCTGAGGACCGAGTTTGGAAGGTGCTGGCGCTAGTGGCAACGATATGGCAGCAACCACATTACCAAAACACAGAACGTTTTTGCCCCAATTCAATGTGTAGGGACTGCGTCCTGCTTGTGTGACTGCATTATCCATTACAACAGATGGAGAAGCTTGTAGCCTTCATAATGGCCTTGAATGTCTGTTCAAATCGCTGAAGGGTTTTAGTTGTAGCTGTTCAGGAATATCCGGCTACATCATGGTTCAGAAGACGGTGTGTAAAGTGAGGGAGGTGGAGTGTGAGCAGCAGCTACGTAGAAAACGTGTGCGTAAAATAACACATGCACAGAATGTGATCTGTAGCTTTTGAGAAATAGGTTTCCAGAGGGGTGGGGGCAGAAACTCTGGATTCGCAGCCAGGTCCTTTAACATCTATGGGTGGGCTTGTGTCTCCTCATTGGCAATTGTCATGTTTTTATGCAGCAGGTATGCAGTGCCATTAACGACAGAGATTTTAAAATATATATACAGTACCAGTCAAAAGTTTGGACACCAAACTTTTTTTGACTATTTTCTACATTGTAGAATAATAGTGAAGACATCAAAACTATGAAATAATACATACGGAATCATGTAGTAAACACTAAATTGTTAAACAAATCAAAATATATTTTATATTTCATATTCTTCAAAGTAGCCAATATTTGCCTTGATGACAGCTTTGCTTGTTGTAGAAACATCCCAAGGATGATCAATGGAAACAGGATGCACCGGAGCTCAATTTTGAGTCTCATAGCAAAGGGTCTGAATAGTTATGTAAATACGGGATCTGTTTTTTCTTTTTAATACATTTGCAAACATTTGTAAAAACATGTTTTTTTGTGGGTTTTTTTCATTATGGGGTATTGTGTGTAGATCTATTACTTTTTTTACAATTAAATCTATATCTGTCACACTTCAACTCAACAAAATGTGAAAAAAAAAATTAAAGGTGGTATAGATCTATAGGCACTGTATATGTCTATCCCCCAGTTCTGCTTGACATTTTTTTTACTGACACGCACCAATAAAGATTTTACATCAAATAACATTTGATTTGGCACAGTTTAAGGCAGGTATGAAATGTTTATGTGCTGGCTCCCTCAACAATGCAGAACATTAATCAATAAAAGTCTACAGTACATTTAACTACTGTAACAATTTATTGAAACGTAACATGTATCTTGAATTTATTTTTGAAAGAAACAATGTAGAAAATAACAGATGCACATAATGAATAAGAAAATAGTCACAACAATTTATGAACAGAATTCTTTCATGACCAAAAATCTGTTATTGTTAGAATACATATACACTTAGGGGTGAATCCTCACTGCTGAAAATTTTAATTAAGTGGAAGGATTTGCTCCTAAATGAATTAAAGTCTCAGGTAAATGTCCCTATGTTATTCCTCTCGCAAGGCACTTTGGACAGATTACTTGGCTAAAACATGCACGCTTGCTTCACTGTTTAGATGTATGGTGATGTATTGAAATAATATATAAATACAGTATCTATATGAAAACCAAAACAAATAGCATTTTTTTCAGCCAAGTGTTGCTTTTCTCACATTTAAACAAGTAAAAGACTTGGCCAAATAATGAATTCACAATTCCACTTGCACTCTCATCACACTAGTGCTCACTGAGGAGTGTTAGACAGGGTTAGGTAGGTTGCTTTCTAAATGTTATCCATTACAGTTATTAGTTACCTGTCCAAAATTGTAATACATTTTTTAAATTATGGACTACCCAAACTCAGTAACATAATCTGATTACTTTCAGATACTTTTGAATTATTGTCCCCTTAAAAGTCATTAGAAGAAGACAAAAAAGTATCCATCAAATGTATTTGGTGTGTCATAGTGGTCTCTGACTTGTGGTCAGGCTCGCTCAGTTGGAACAAACTTAATCTTGCACCTCTTAAATTTTTAGGTAATCCAAGAAGTAGTCTTTTAGTTTTTCAAAAGTATCTAATCTGATTACATTATTTTAGCTGTTAACGTAACTGATTACAGTTAGTTTTTGTAGTTACCTGTCCAAAATTGTAATCAGTTACTCCCCAAACCTGTAGATAGATCATAGTTTTACTGTTATTTTTTTTTGTAAATCAAAAGGTGCTATACATAACTCCTTCCTCCATACAAGATAAATCAATTCAAGTCATCCATTTCAAAGAACGACAAAGACGATACAAGAAAAATATATTTTACGTTAAAAAAATACTTTGGCATCCTCGTCACAGTGAGTAGACTTTTCTTTCTTTCAAAAATATATGTACAGGAGATTCTCTCTTTAGTGATCTGATGGTTTTTATTCAGATACTATTTCCAAATGGTATAGATGCTCAACCTCTGGACAGAAAAACAGCATTACAAATCATGTTGGAACCAAAATTATTTTCCAATCGTTTCGTTCTGAACAGAACAACACTTTTTTTTTGTTCCATTCTACTGTTCCGAACAGCAAAATAAAGTTCTGAACCAGTTCGAATCCCCAAAAAGTACCGGTTTATATCATTCCTTTCTGTTCCTTTTTTTAAATCTGTGAAATCAACAGTTTTGTATGTACAAGTCTAATTAAATTACTTCAACAAACAGTGCAGATAGAGCAGGCAAGCTAGTTGTTTACATGCGTGATTGACAGAGAAGTGTAGCCTATGGACTAAGATGCAACTGAGGGTCTCTGGGAAGAGAGAGTGTTGAGGAGGAGGTTTGAAGCACTGGGCATCTTGTTATGACATGCATTATCTGAATTAGGTCCACAGGATTATACCTAGGAGGAGCGGCTTCTATGGAGGAACTTTGAATGTTTTTAACAAGCTTGAGTGTGCAGAATGAAACACTTTTTATAGTTAATAAATCCTACGTGAAACGTTACAACAATGCACATAGCATCCTAAACTAGCATATAAAAAGTTAATCCATTCTTCTCTAGCTAATTAAAAATTTCTCTCCCCATCTTCTGAATCATGTTTGTAACATAAGTACAGAATCCTATGCTTCTGATGGGGGAGGGGCAGGTAGCCTAAGCACGCACCCACACTGGCAAAGATTCTCAGCTTGCAGGCAAACACTGGAAAACGTTTCTGAGTGACACAGTGAGGGCTTTGCATAGGCGCATTGTTGTGTTTTGTGAGACTAGAACAAAAATGCCTGGAACGTAAAATAACGTTATTAACTGATTCCCATGCTTTTCAAATAACGGTTCTGTTCCGGAACAGTATGGATCACTTTCATTCCCAGTTCTGTTTCTGTTCCTTGAAAAATGTTATTGTCCGGTTTTTGGTTCTGTTCCCTGAACCGGTTCCAACCCATGCTACAAATCTTGCAGTCAAAGCATTTTCTTCTACCGCATCAATCTAACGTTCCAACCTTATACATATACTCTCAAGTCTCTTAGCCTGATCCTAGATCTGTATGTGCTTTAACCAACTCATGTCAATGACAGTTAGAGGAGTTGTCTAGAGCACATGCTACAGATCTGGGACCAGGCTAGATGTCTCTTAACCTCACAGGAGCCTTGGCTCTCCTCTAAATAATGGCGAAGTCCTTGAGGTGATTTTTGATGATGGTCTCTCTGATAGCAGCAAAGACAAAGCGGATGTTCTCTGTATCAGTGGCACAGGTGAAGTGGGAGTAAACAGTCTGTCTGTCTAGGTTCTGCTCCTGGTACATCTTCAGGATGAACTCCCTGGCTGCTTTAGGGTCATTCTGCGGCCCTGGAAACAACAGCTTTAGTTATGGCGTGTGCATGCGTAGCGGAGGTTTTTCGGTGAACTGCCCTCTTGTGATGAGTAACCTTGCTTGAGACCTGAAAACCTGTGTTAGCTCCCACAACGAATACCTAGGCTTTAGCTCAGTGGGCTAACATGGCATTGAGTCATGTGGCCATCTGGGTTTGATACCTGGTTGGTCGTGTGTGTTAACTAATGGGTTCTCTTACTATACTGATAAGAATAGCGGTCACACAAACACTACTAGAGCTTACCAGTGTATTCTGGGAAGTAGTTGACAAGGTGGGAGCGCGTGATCTTCTCCTCTAGGATGTCGGTCTTGTTAAGGAATAGGATGACAGAACATTGCTGGAACCAGGGGTATGTGATGATGGTCTTAAAGAGTGCTTTGCTCTCCTCCATACAGTTCTAGGGGACAGACAATGCATGTATAGTAAGCAGAAAGCCCATACTTAAGCCATAAGGCCAGAGGAGGTGTGGTATATGGCCAATATACCCTCAGCCATGGTGTATATCACAAACCCCCGAGGAGCCTTAATGCTATTTTAAACTGTTTACCAATGTAATTAGAGCAGTATAACTACATGTTTTGTCATTCCTGTGGTATTCGGTCTGATATACCATGGCTTTCAGCCAATCAGAACTCAAGACTCAAACCACCCAGTTTATAATCTCACATAATGTGTGAGATACAATTGACTTTTACTTACCAATTTTACACAACAGCATGTTTGCTCATGGATGCGGCCCACAGGTGTATCAGTAAAATATGTCCAGTGCCTGAACACTGTGCTCTGACTGACGGGGAGCTCACCTGGTCACATTCAGCCAGCACCTGGTCGTATTCACTGAGCGCGGCCAAGAAGATGATGGACGTGATGTTCTCAAAGCAGTGGATCCACTTCCTCCTCTCTGATCTCTGACCCCCCACATCCACCATCCTGTCACATCAAGCCAATGTTAGGAGCGTTGCTTGTTGGTAATAGTGTTTCCTCAAAACATGTGCTCATTAACAGAACCAAAGTTTCACCTCACCTGAAGATGACTTCTTCCATGTCAAAGTGGTACTCGATGATTCCCGTGGTCGGCACTCGGACCCTCAGGATGTCCTGCTCAGTGGGAAGGTAGGAGGCCTTTGCGATCCGGTCCAGGTCACTCAGATAACTGAACAACACAGCATAAAGAGAATATGTTTATGGGAATTGTGTGATCACCCAAAGAACAAAAATGAACAACAATACTACAAACAATTAATTAAAAACTTCAGACTGGTACAGTATATGCCCCCAAAAGAGTGTCCTTTGAAAGACTCAGCTAGAGTCTTAACATTGTCCATGTAATAACAGCATGCTGGCAGCAAATTTACATTCCAGTGTGAAGATTGATTTAGTTCTCTACCAGGACATGCAGGGGGAAACAATTGCAGCAGCACAGATTTAATCTTTAATTAAAGTTCTTTGAATGGCTTTGCCGTCTTACGTTATAGTGTAATTACTTTTGTCAATAGAGATGTGGTCTTTGTTACCTGACCAGGAAAACTCCAGGCTCTAGTTATAGCCCATAACCAGGGCCTGTGTTTTTTTCCTGATCGTTATCAGGTTAAGAGCAGCTCCTGCCCTATGACTTATGTCTACTCACTATTTGGCGGCATCAGATAGCTGGTACTCCCTGCGGCGGGCATAACACTCTTGCACTCCACCGTCCCTCCACAGGCTCCTGATGGCGTCCACATGGCCTCTCTCCAGATCATTCACCATGTCCACCTCCACCTCACTCAACATGCTGGCATAGCCCTGAGGGGGAGGGAGCAAACAACAAGATGGTTGGGGTGTTCATTAGGGCACACAAGGCAAAATGCTTTAAAACTCTTCATAAATTAAAACTAAAATGTAATTTAATTTTGGAAAAGTCCTTGGATCCGTGATCAGCTGGTGCGGAAGCAGACCTGAGGTGTGATGTGGCTGGGATTCTTGCCTTATTCTGGGCCTCCAAGAAGGGGATGTTGAGGGTCTCCATGGCGTGAATCATGGACTGCATGGCAGTAAAGATGTTATGGTACACCAGCTTGGTGAAGCCTCGCTTGTCCTCCTCTGAGTAGCCGGCGCCATGGATGATTCTCATCTGTTTAATGAAGGTGCTCTTCCCACTCTCTCCAGCACCTGGTAAAAGGGGAGAGGGGTGAGTTGAGGATGGGGAAGGAAGGAATACATGGGTAATTGAAGAAGTGCGAGGCACTATATCCAGACAAGGATAGCATCTGACCCAGAGTCAAGACAAACAAACCAAAATCCATAATCACCTATTACAGCCCTATTCACATTTAGACACACACATTCTCAATCTCCTTTCCCAGCTGCTCCTGCCAGCTCCTTCGATTTCTTGGCCTGGTCAGTGACCAAGAACAACATCTCTATGGATACAATAACTATTGTGATGTGAGCTCTAGATAATGATCCTGGAGAGATCATTGACAAGGTTCCTCAACAGAACCTAAATGTACCTCTACCACCATAACAGAACCTGTCTGTTATGGGCACAATTTATTAAATTTTTTTACTGAAACAGGGAGTGACTACCAGAATATATATATATATATATATATATATATATATATATATTTAACTAGACAAGTCAGTTAAGAACAAATTCTTATTTACAATGACGGCCTACACCAGCCAAACCCGGACGACACTGGGCCAATTGTGCTCCGTCCTATGGGACTCCCAATCACTGCTGGTTGTGATACAGCCTGGATTCAAACCAGGGGGTCTGTAGTGACACCCCTAGCACTGAGATGCAGTGCCTTAGACCGCTGCGCCACTCGGGAGCCAAATATAAGCAAATATAGGACCAAAATCTGATTTGGACCAAACGTCTTCGTTCCATTGAGTAAGACATGAGGAATCCAATAAACTAGTTAAAAGCCACCCACGGACCCCCCACATCCCACCCAACAACCAGTATCAGTTTTCTATGTCTGACAAGTAGAATGGAGGTGCGGTTTGGAGTTTTGCTTCTTCATCCTTTGTAATGTATTATCTGTGAATTTGGTCATTTTTTTTTTCCCCTGTTTAGAAAAATTTGCAATTGAAGTGGTTAGCATTATTTAGCATAAATTAGTGTGGAAATACTAGGTTTTGTCCACTAGATGCCACTGTTCATGCTACTGCCACAGTGTGTTTGGGATTTTTTATATATTTTTCATTTGTCATTTAGCAGACGTTCTTATCCAGAGCGATTTACAGCTAAGTGGGACACACATATCACAGTAAGTACATTTTTACTCAAAATAGTAGCAATCAGCAAACGTGGAAAGAAAGTGTGAGTTAGATCACAAAAAGGGTTTTATTGGGAAGGGGGTATTATTTAAGATACTGTATGAAGGGTTTCAGAATAAAAATAAATACAAAAAATTGCCCCTTTTTCGTGGTATCCAATTGTTTAGTAGCTACTATCTTGTCTCATCGCTACAACTCCCGTAAGAGACGAAGGTTGAAAGTCATGCGTTCTCCGATACACAACCCAACTGCTTCTTAACACAGCACGCATCCAACCCGGAAGCCAGCCACACCAATGTGTCGGAGGAAACACCGTGCACCTGGCAACCTTGGTTAGCGCGCCCGCCACAGGAGTCGCTGGTGCGCGATGAGACAAGGATATCCCTACCGGTAAAGCCCCACAGTCGCCCCACAGTCTTCCCGGTCACGGCCGGTTACGACAGAGCCTGGGTGCAAACCCAGAGTCGCTGGCAGCACAGCTGGCGCTGCGGTGCAGCACCCTTAACCACTGCGCCACCCGGGAGGCCCCGGGTTTCAGATATTTTAGGAAGATGGGCAGGGACTCTGCTGACCTAGCTTCAGGGGGAAGCTGGTTCCACCATTGGGGTGCCAGGACAGAGAAGAACTTGGACTGGGCTGAGCGGGAGCTTTTTCCTGGACACATATTAAGCCTAAGTGGACAAACTGAATTGCTTTCATGGAGGACTGGCTTGAATTGTGTGACCACACTATTTCTTTTATCATGAGCATACGCTATTGGTTTTCTACCCAAAGTTGCAAAGGAAATATTGTGATTCCTTTAATAAACACAAGAGACCAGCAAAATTGATAAACTTGTGGCAGTAGCAGGAACAGCAGCATCTAGTGGGGGGGGGGAGGGGGTACATGGGTGGCTTTTGATCATTTTATTAGATTCCTTGTCTTACTCATTGTTAGGAAGAATTATGGTCTAAATCGGATGTTGGGTACTATATTTATTGAAGATTATATGAATCCTATTAATTAAAATGGCCAATTTGGGTGCAATTAATTTGCCAAATTTCTGAGATCAAATTACATTTCAACAAAATAATGTTTCAGGAATGGTAATCTCATTTGTTTATAACTACAGAAACGATTTCAGCACAATTTGAGATGGTGGGTGTCAATCCTGTTTCTTGTGCTTTTTGAGGTGGAACGACCCACCTGCGGGGCGCAGCGGTCTAAGGCACTGCATCTCAGTGCTAGAGCTGTCAGTCCCGGGCTGTATCACAACCGGCCGTGATCGGGAGTCCCATACTGCCCTACCAAGCAAAAAGGCAGTAACTGCTAATTTAGTTGAAAATTAGTTAATGGCATTTTTTTATACATTAAATACATGCTTAATTATGTGGACAAGTATCCTGCCTCTTATTGTGTTTTGGAGAAAATGGGGGTCATGTTAGCAGTAACTGCATAAAGTTACTGTGAAACCAAGGTACAGTGCCTTGCGAAAGTATTCGGCCCCCTTGAACTTTGCGACCTTTTGCCACATTTCAGGCTTCAAACATAAAGATATAAAACTGTATTTTTTTGTGAAGAATCAACAACAAGTGGGACACAATCATGAAGTGGAACGACATTTATTGGATATTTCAAACTTTTTTAACAAATCAAAAACTGAAATATTGGCCGAATGAATGAATGAAAAAAAAGATTCTGCCAGTAAAGGTGAGTAATAGCAGTTCTGATGTCCAGAAGTTATTTTCGGTCAGAAGAGAGGGTAGCGGCAACATTATGTACAAAATAAGTAAACATAACATGTAAAAAAAAAAAAAAAAACACAAATAAACGAACAAAAAAACAATTTGTTGGGGACACATAAAACATCTGCCTTCTTCTCCGGCGCCATTATGTGACAGAAATGTTGCCTGTAATCCATGGCTTCTGGTTGGGGTATGTGGAATTGTTAGATATTACTGCACTGTAGGAGCTAGAAACACAAGCATTTCACTACACCCGCAATAACATCTGCTAAACATGTGTATGTGACCAATACAATTTGATTTGATTTACCATACCATTACCCATGTGGTTACCACCACCAGTCAGTTTCTCTGTCTGTCTGTCTCTCTGACTGTCTGCCCAGCTGGCCTCTCTCCCACTCAGAGGAGTATTTTGCTGTAGGCATTAGACATTACCATAACCACCCAGCCTGCCACATTGACCACAGGAACAGACACACACACCTACACTTCCTCTTTCTTAGGAGGTGTGAGGACAGTAGCCTACACAAAGCCCTGCCACAGAGTCTGTATAGTCTCTCACTGAAGCATGAGGAGGCTGTAGCTGATGTTGGTGTAAAACAGTGGTGGTTCACTTACCTTGGGGAATTTCCATCGAGCACCAACAAGTTCATAGGAAAATATTACATTTGGTGTCAAATGACAGCTAAGACTCTATATTTTTGGGAAGTGAAGGCAGACACATTTTCCAACCATTTTCCCAAAAAGTAAAGGTTTTAATTTCTAGATAAAACAGATAGAAAAGGGCTCTTAGAAAACATCATACCAGAAATAGTCTTAAATGGATCAGAAATACACAATAATGTTGACGTAAAGACCCCTGCCAACTAATATCAACACATATATTTTGTTTTGGAGAAAATCTTTACCTTCTGTAAGTTTAAGAAATATTACCTTGTGCCTTGTATTTCCATTACCAGAAACCCACACATCTTTAAGATATACTATATATACAAAAGTATGTGGACACCTAGGGTTGAAAAGGGTCGGAAACGTTACGGTAAATTTCCGGACATTTTCCATGGTTTTAGGAATTGTGCTTAAATTCATCAAAAAAAGTTAGCTTATAACAGTGAACTTTTTTTGTGGGATACACATAAGGCAATGCTAGGTCTTGGGGATAGTTTAACCAAAATGTGTCACAATTCAATGGAATTGCAACCCCGTGTGTTCTTCCATCACATGTACAGCTGATTTTCAAGATCTTACACACTAATGAGATGCTATTGAGTCCACACTACTACACTGTCTGAGCCAAGGACTACATACTTTCTGATACATTTTGATTACAATACTGGGTGGGGTGAATATATTTTATATGACATACATCATTTTTTTGTTAACTAGTAATTAGTAGCCTACAGCAAAGTGTGTTTAAATCATTTCTAACTTGTTAACAATTTCTGCTAGTTAGTTTTTGCTACCATTTGGGTTTTAGCTTGCTTGAGTCTGCTAACTTAGGAGTGTTAATTCACCTGTTTCCATACATTGCATTTTAAAAATGTATCTTACAAAGGAGTTAATCTAGCTGCTCCACTATTTATCTGTATATGCAATTGTATGTTGTTGTTTTTTTACACATTTTTTTTCTAACCTTTACAGGATAATGCCACGGGCACTATCTGATGTGTGGAGACATTTCACTGCAGCTAATATAGAAGGAAAAGTTGTGTACATTTGCAAGTACTGTGCCAAATCATGTGTGAAGAATGCAACAAAGATGCAAAATCATCTGGCCAAGTGCATAAAGTTCCTTCAGCACAACAAGCAACGTCTGACAAAAGTCCCTCTAGTTCTATTCGAGGTGAAAATGATGAATCAGACACCTTATTGATAGCAAGAGCTCATTGTCCTCCTGGAATCCGAAGTTTGTTTGACTCAATGGAGGAACGTAGTCAGAGAAATGCTGATGAATGTCTTGCTCGAGCTGTGTATGCAACTGGTTCACCTCTGATGCTCACAGGCAATGTGTATTGGAAGAGATTTCTTAATGTTCTTCACCCAGCATACACCCCTCCAACCAGACATGCTTTATCTACTCATTTGCTGGATGCAGAGTTTTTTATTTATTTTATTTTTTTATTTTACCTTTATTTAACCAGGCAAGTCAGTTAAGAACAAATTCTTATTTTCAATGACGGCCTGGGACGGCCTGGGAACAGTGGGTTAACTGCCTGTTCAGGGGCAGAACGACAGATTTGTACCTTGTCAGCTCGGGGGTTTGAACTCACAACCTTCCGGTTACTAGTCCAACGCTCTAACCACTAGGCTACCCTGCCGCCCCAGGTGAAGGTCAGGTGAAGGTCAAGCAAATCATAGAGAAAGCAGACTGTATTGCAATCATCTCTGATGGGTGGTTGAATGTTAGTGGGCAAGGAATAATTAACTACATCATCTCCACCCCTCAAACAGTATTCTACAAGAGCACAGACACAAGGGACAACATACACACCAGTCTCTACATTGCAGATGAGCTGAAGGCAGTCATCAATGACCTTGGACCACAGAAGGTATTTGCACTGGTGACAGACAATGCTGCGAACATGAAGGCTGCTTGGTCTAAAGTGGAGGAGTCCTACCTTCACATCACACCCATTGGCTGTGCTGCTCATGCATTAAATCTAATCCTCAAGGACACACTCCACAAGAGAGCCAAGGAAATAGTTAAGTATGTGAAGGGCCATCAAGTTATAGCAGCAATCTACCTCACCAAGCAAAGTGAGAAGAATAAGAGCACCACATTGAAGCTGCCCAGCAACACCTGTTGGGGTGGTGTTGTCATCATGTTTGACAGTCTCCTGGAGGGGAAGGAGTCTCCAAGAAATGGCGATATCACAGTCTGCCGATATGGACAGCCCCATCAAGAGGATCCTCCTGGATGATATATTTTGGTAGAACGTGGTAAGCAGCCTGAAACCTATAGCAGTAGCCGTTGCACAGATTGAGGGAGACAATGCCATCCTGTCTGATGTTCAGACTCTGCTTGCAAATGTAAGACAAATCCGTACTGCCCTGCCCACTTCACTGTTGCTCCAAGCAGATGAAACTGCAGTTCTGAAATACATCAAAAAGCGTGAAGACTTCTGCTTGAAGCCCATACACACCGCAGCGTACATGTTTGACCCCAAGTATGCTGGCAAGAGCATCCTGTCTGATGCAGAGATCAACCAGGCGTATGGTGTCATCACTACCGTGTCTTGCCACTTTGGCCTGGATGAGGGCAAGGTTCTTGACAGTCTGGCGAACTACACTTCCAAGCAAGGGCTTTGGGATGGAGATGCAATATGGCAGTCGTGCCATCGTATCTCATCAGCCATCTGGTGGAAGGAACTTTGTGGATCTGAGGCTCTTTCCTCTGTTGCCTCCATCATTCTCCAAATCCCACCAACATCAGACCGGTGTGTCTGTTGTCGCCTCAGAGCACAACTGGTTCTTGTTTGGGAACACACACAAAAGCACGCAACAGGCTGACCAATACAAGGGTTGAAAAATTGTGACAGACTGGACAGAGACAGACTGGACAGGACTAAATCTGAACCAATCAAGTTTAGATAGTACAGTGAGTAGGGCACAGGAAAGTACAAGTACACCACAGTATTGTACCGTAAGTAGAGCACAGTCCAATATGGTACAGTAGTACAGTGAATAGAATGTAGTGTATTGTGCTGAACTATACTCTACTCCACTGTACAAGGTGACATGTCATAGCTGACACCCCATTCTTTCTGCAGACATCTTTGACCCTTAATTCGGAGCAGGTATTGGAAAAGGTGGTCGTATAAGAACCTGAGGGAGATTTTACTGTGATTTCGTTACGAAAGTTTGCATCTGCGCAGTTCTTCCAATAAATTCGTTTTTGTACATTTTTCAGTGGAAATGGTAAAACATTGTCCTTGTGCATAGAGTTGTATGGTTTGTTACACTTTGAAATCAATGGTTTTTGTTTGGCATACATTTCAAAGTGAAAGAACTGAGTCAAATCTTAATTCTGTTACTGTAGAATAGCCCCTTGACTGTGCAATATGAAAGTGTTACAATACACATGGTGATCATATGTAGATCTGGACCAGAAACCCTTTTCATCATATGCTGACTGTCTCCCACGAGTTTTACTGTGGCCAGTCACGGGTCTAATGATACCTTTAGGGACATGTACAGTTGAAATCGGAAGTTTACATACACTTAGGTTGGAGTCATTAAAACTCGTTTTTCAACCACTCCACAAATTTTTTGTTAACAAACTATGGTTTTGGCAAGTCGGTTAGGACATCTACTTTGTTCATGACACAAGTAATTTTTCCAACAATTGTTTACAGACAGATTATTTCACTTATAATTCACTGTATCACAATTCCAGTGGGTCAGACCTTTACATACACTAAGTTGACTGTGCCTTTAAACAGCTTGGAAAATTCCAGAAAATGATGTCATGGCTTTAGAAGCTTCTGATAGGCTAATTGACATCATCAGTCAATTAGATTTGTACCTGTGGATGTATTTCAAGGCCTACCTTCAAACTCAGTGCCTCTTGACATCATGGGAAAATCAAAAGAAATCTACCAAGACCTCAGAAAAAAAATTGTAGACCTCCACAAGTCTGGTTCATCCTTGGGAGCAATTTACAAATGCCTGAAGGTACCACGTTTATCTGTACAAACAATAGTACGCAAGTATAAACACCATGGGACCACGCAGCCGTCATACCACTCAGGAAGGAGACTCGTTCTGTCTCCTAGAGATGAACGTACTTTGGTGCGGAAAGTGCAACTCAATCCCAGAACAACAGCAAAGGACCTTGTGAAGATGCTGGAGGAAACGGGTACAAAAGTATCTATATCCACAGAGTCCTATATAGACATAACCTGAAAGGCTGCTCAGCAAGGAAGAAGCCACTGCTCCAGAACCGCCATAAAAAAAGCCAGACTATGGTTTGCAACTGCACATGGGGACAAAGATTGTACTTTTTGGAGAAATGTCCTCTGGTCTGATGAAACAAAAATAGAACTGTTTGGCCATAATGACCATTGTTATGTTTGGAGAAAAAAGAGGGACGCTTGCAAGCTGAAGAACACCATCCCAACCGTGAAGCACGGGGGTGGCAGCATCACGTTGTAGCGGTGCTTTGCTGCAGGAGGGACTGGTGCACTTCACAAAATAGATGGCATCATGAGGAAAGAAAATTATGTGGATATATTGAAGCTACATCTCAAGACATCTGTCAGGAAGTTAAAGCTTGGTCGCAAATGAGTCTTCCAAATGAACAATGACCCCAAGCAGGCTTCCAAAGTGGTGGCCAAATGGCTTAAGGACAACAAAGTCAAGGTATTTGAGTGACCACCACAAAGCCCTGACCTCAATCCTATAGAAAATTTGTGGGCAGAAGCTGAAATAAATAATTCTCTACTATTATTCTGACATTTCACATTCTTAAAATAAAGTGGTGAACCTAACTGACTTCTGACAAGGAATTTTTACTAGGACTAAATGTCAGGAATTGTTAACTGACTAAATATATTTGGCTAAGGTGTATGCAAATTTCCGACTTCAACTGTAGTGGCTCACACACTTCGCTGCCTCACGCACACACAGGACAGGAGAGCACAGAACAAGGTATTCACTTAAAGCATAACTATGCTTGTTGGCTATATGGAAAACAAAGATATTCAAGTTATAAACATGATCAATTCGGATGTATTCTTAACGATAATATATGGCTTTAACGTGTTTTATGGGAGTATGAGTAGAAACATAAAATATCCAGTGTTTGACATTTTAATACGAGTTAACATGTGCATTGCAAGCTTTCTTTTTTCATGCTAGCCTTTTGTGTTTGAGTTTAGAGCACACTTTCGAGGAGAGTTGATCAGGCAAAACTGATATGAAACTCGCGGCTGTATTTGCATGGCTTTGCATGAGAGCATAACTCCGGTACACCAGTTAGTTACCTGCGACTACAAACACTTCGTTGTGGCCAAGGCCCAACGCAAGCCACCAGAATCTCGTAATTAAAAGCTTCCCAGATAGTTAGTATTAGTTAGTTTTTGTCGACATTGAAAGTGAGGCCATCCATTTCTTTCAATTCAACATTGAAAAAAGGCGCAAATTTGTTGCACCTGAACTAATCTGAGCATAAATCAGAGACCGCTATGACGACACACCAAATGAAAGTAAAATAATATTAAAACTAATGCGCTCCCATGTCTGCACAGTATTTACATTTTACTACATATATTACTATTATTCTAACTTTAAATTGGTACGTCTACAACACTCTGATAGCCTACTGCTCCCTTCTTCACCTGATTTTACACGTGTGGTCCAGGCTTTACCTAAGTAGCCTAGGACCCTAGGCTATGCACTAAGCAGTGTGCACTACTTGACAGATGTGACAGCTCTCACCTAATAGCAGCAGTTTGAGTTCACTGCCCGAGTCTTTCTTGTCCTGTCTCAGCTGCCTGTCAATCTCCTGATTGATTCTGTGATTATCCTTCTCCTCGGCCGACATACAACATCCAGCCATCATTAACCAAACTTTGCAGGCGTAAAATTAACGAGCAATGATTATCATTGAAGCAGTCACTATTACATGGGGCTCTGGTACATCTGAACTCCACGGTCGTAGGAGGACGCATCTCCACGGGGGCGTGGCGGGGACGGGCGCGCCTTACACCTAGTAGATGCCCGGCGGAATGGTTACATACAGGTAACACACTTTGTATCCCTCATTTACTCAAGTATCAGCCTGGTCTCATAGATTTGACCTAATATAGTAAAGGTAAATCCAGGACACTCAAATTAGTATGTTATGTTATTTTTGGTATGGTTACATAAGACAGAAGGTTACTTATGGCAAAAGTGAAAGTGGGGTGGATGGTTGGGCATATACTGCTAACATCCGGCAACTCGAAGGTTGCATGTTCAAATCCTATCATGGACCATTTTAGCTACTTAGCATGTTAGCTAACCCTTCCCCTAACCTTAACCCTTTAACCTAACTCCTAACCTTAACCCCTTACCCTAACTCCTAGCGAACATCTAGTAACCCAAAGGTTGTGAATCTCATCAAGGAAAACTTTAGCATTTTAGCTAATTAGTAACCTAACTACTAACCCTAACCTTACCCCTATCTCCAAGCCTTGCTAATGTTAGCCACCTAGCTAATGTTAGCCACAACAAATTGGAATTTGTCAAATATCATGTGTTCTGAAAATTCGTAACATATTGCATGAATTGCAATTCTGAACATAACATTCAAATTGTAATTCGTAACATATCATACGATATGGATGATGGAAATCCGCAAATTAATACATACCATATGAAACATAACATATCATACTAATTGGAGTGTCCAGGATTTACATTTTCTACAGTATTGTAATGAAACAGCAGGGAGTAGGTCTCAAACCCTCGACCTTCGAGGGTTCGGCGAGGGTCCGGCGCGCTATCGACTGTGTCGCAAAAGCATGCTCAAGCGGCAGAGTCGATTTCCGCTTATAAACCCAGGGTCGTTACACTACTCCCACCTTTCAAAGAGCGCGTCCTCGCGCTAGCTTGCGACTCTACGTCTTACAGGAACGCGCTCACCAGCCAAGCACACGCACTGTCGTGGATGCAAGGTCCGATCCAACTTCTGACACCAATGTAATGAAACAGCAGGGAGCAGGTCTCGAACCTTCGATCCCGAGTTCCGGCGCGCTATCGACTGTGCTGCAAAAGCATGCTCAAGCTGCAGAGTCGATTTCCGCGCTTATAAACCCAGGGTCGTTACAGTATGTTATGTCTATCCCTGAGACCAGGTTGAGTAAATTGAGAGCAGGTGCTTTCACACAGGTGTGGTTCCTGAGTTATTTAAGCAATTAAAACATCCCATCATGCTTAGGATCATGTATAAAAATGGCCAGTTGCCCATTATTTTGGCTACCATGGCTAGAAGAGATCTCAGAGGAGCATAGGGGGTTTAAAGGGTGTGGGGGTGTGTCACCAGATGTTAACCCAATTTAACAGATTCTGGAGCTGCGCCTCAGACACTGTTTTCCACCACCATTAAAAAAAAAATATATATATATATATATATATATATATGGAATTTATCATGGAGGAATGGTGTCACATCCCTCCAGTAGAGTTCCAGACACTTGTAGAATCTATGCCAAGGCGCATTGAAGCTGTTTCGGCGGCTCATGGTGGCCCAACACCCTATTAAGACACTTTATGTTGGTGTTTCCAATATTTTGGCAGTTACCTGTAGTTACAAGGAGACTAAGGCACTGTTATGTTTCTATAATACCTAGGCTCATATGACAAAAGTAACACTAAATCAAGACTTCCAATTTAGAGTCTTCCTGCTTTAGAAATAGATTAGTTTAATTATCTATTTTGGCTAATAATACTAAACAAAAAATATAAACGCAACATGCAACAATTTAATTGATTTTACTGAGTTACAGGAGGAAATCAGTCAACTGAAATAAATTAATTAGGCCCTAATCAATGGATTTCACGACTGGGAAGGGCATGGCCATGGGTGTGCCTGGGAGGGAATAGGCCCACCCACTTGGGAGCCAGGCCCAGCCAATCAGAATTAGTTTTTCCCCACAAAAGGGCTTTATTAAAGACAGAATTACTCCTCAATTTCATCAGCTGTCCAGGTGGCCGTTCTCAGATGATCTCACAGAAGAAGCCGGATGTGGAGATCCTGGGATGGCGAAGGTACACGTGGTTTGCGGTTGTGAGTAGGGCTGTGATGGTCATGAAATGTTGTCAGCCGGTGATTGTAAAGCAAATAACTGCCAGTCTCATGGTAATTGACCGTGAATTAACATAAAATACATTTAGCTTCTCTCGCCTTCCAGGCATAGCCTGCAAGCCACAGAGGCAGACCTTTGGAACATCTACATTTAATAAATGTACCATCGCAATAATTCCAATATTATTTTAGACAGGTTTAAAGAAACATGATATTAAGAAAATGTAGTCTATTTCATAAGAACAGAATAGCATACTTTGAGTTGTCATTATGTGATGCTGTGATCTGGCTATGCCATATGGCTGTGGGTTACATTAGTTCATTTAGCAGACAAGATTTGCTTAGAATTCTGTGGCATTAATTTATAGTATAAAGAATTCAATTGAACAAAGCTGAATAAAATAGAACCAATATTTTCTCAAAACAATTTGAGGTAGTACGCACATGCGGCTATTCTGTGTTGAGCAGTTAACTAAGAAACATACTCCGATATGCTTAATTTAGAGTTATTAATGTAACTTAAGTTATGATACGAACGTTGGGCTAAATGGTTTGATTTTTTAATACATTCTAAGTCTGCATGATGTGACTCTAATGATGATTTGAAAAAAGTCGCTTGAAAGGCAAGAGCTCAGCTTGTTTTTTTGCGTAGGCTATATGCACTTTATCAGACTCTCATTCACAATTCGACAAGCACTTGATAATGCCTCGAGTTTCCCGGTGGCATCCCCTTTGTGTGGCCTGAATGCCTCCTAAAAAAATCCATGCATTTTACAGCCAGTGGTCCGTTGTGCCCTTGGACTGAATATAATAATTATAATTCCCTTCTACCGTCTGCATGCTCCGAATGCACTCTCACTCACATGGCTCTCGGTCATGTGACCAGTGAAGACAGATACATTCGGGACGCAACTGCGCGTGTTCTTATCCAAATCCGAGGCGCATATTGAAGATATTGGAAGAACTGTCCACATTTACTTTTCGTCAACCAACAAGATGAGTTGACCTAACAAACAGCAAAAGCTCTAGCCTATGTCAATCTACTATCCCCTATGGTGCAAAAGTTTACCTATTCTGTGCGAGAAAGAAATATTCCAAAACTAGTCTGGGACAGATGTGGGATGCGATAGATCCCAAATTAATACAACCACTAGCATCAAACAAAAAAAAATTAAGCAATGAGGCTGACGCAACAGATCAAAACGTTAAAATGTTGATAAACTATTAGGCTATTTCTTCACATTATAAGCGCAGCCATGCTCACATGGCAGTAGGCTATAAACTCAAATGTTGCATTAATGGGAAAGTCACCACAAATGCGATTATGCATGTAATGCTTTTTTTAAATAATGGTGCATTTTTATGTTGAAATGATCTTCCCCAGATCTGAAACTCACACACTGCGTATACCAGTTAGGCTCTACGCCAGTTGTAAAGCAGATTCATGTGATTCATTTTAAGAAGTTATTTGGCCACTTTAGTTGTGATTCTAACCTTTTCAAAACATATAGGCCTATGAGCTAGGCTATGATTTGTAGAAGTTGCAAAAAAAAGCCATGCACTGTTTCTTGCCTTACTTACTGCCCACAAGCTGGTCATCATTCACAAGTGATAATATATAATTCACAAGTGACAGGCTAATATTGTCACCTATCAGACTATTCTTGATTTAATTTTGTCTTTACATATACTAAATAATGTGTTACATTTGTTTTGATTTAGAATGTACCATTATCATGCACCTGTCTCGAAACAGGAGCAAGGGGGAAAAAAACAACATTTCATCTATGCACTTAAATAGCAAATGGAGGACACTTTTCCCGTGGTTCATTTTCATGCCAGCCAGGTAGGCTATAGAACTGTTGTAAAGAGAAGAAATGTGCTTAATATTAGGACAAGTTGAGAAATAACATAGTAGGCCTAGCCTATAGAAAACTGTTGGAATCCTCCTCTTTTTAATAGAGGCCATCACTCTGTTTTGTCACGCAATTCCATAGCCTAGTTGCACAAGTTGTTCCTTGTCATGGTCTCTATTGCACCAAAGCCAGTGACCTCACAAGGTAAATATCTGTCAAGCACCTCTAGGAAAGGAATTCATTATTTTAATTGAACTCTTATCCAGAGTGCATTTGAGAAGTAATTATGCTTAAGTTCCTTGCTCAAGGGCAAGTGGAAATGTTTTTCACCTAGTCGGCTCAGGGATTTGAACCAGCAACCTTTTGGCTACTGGCCCTACACTCTTAACCGCTAGGCTATCTGCCACCCTTTATGGCATCTATCTACACTGTGTGTGTGTGTGTGTGTGTGTGTGTGTGTGTGTGTGTGTGTGTGTGTGTGTGTGTGTGTGTGTGTGTGTGTGTGTGTGTGTGTGTGTGTGTGTGTGTGTGTGTGTGTGTGTGTGTGTGTGTGTTTCAAATATACATTTAGCTGTCTTTCCTGTTACTTTCTGGCTGGCTTCGTGACCTAGCCTTCTGGTCTTGATGTGAATACTGAAACATGTTCATACAGGTGTCATACATACTCATTTAGAGAGCGGAAACATGATGAAGTGTTCCTTAATTAAATAAGAGCAGAAGGCACATGCACATGTTAACTTTTTTCTATCACTTTTATGTAGTTCATAAATACATTTGAAAGAATGTACATTCTGATGATTGGCCATCAAAAGAAATGCAAAAGCTTCTATTAATGTACATTCCTCAACTGGATTTGAAATCTATTCAAACAAATGTGTGTGCCTAGCATATTGTGAGCGTGGTGCACGTGCCATTATGGAGAGTGCCACATTTGATCCCCTACCTGCATTCTAACCCATGACCCACTCTGGTAATCAAGTGCTGGTAAAAATACACCCCCACGTCCCATTCCCTAGCCCCTGCCCCCTACTCCTTCAATGTTACAGATCTGAAGGAACTGGGTCGTGCTCATTAGGCACCAAATAGAATAAAACTGACAAACCTGGCCTTGTCCAATAACAAACTCTTTATTTTTCGAAAACATTTGCCGTTGCATGCCTAATGAACACAACCCAGGATAGGTTCAAGCATGTTGGAACTCGGAATGGTTATAATCTAGGGTTGTTTTCGTGGACCCTCGACAGCAAAAAGACACTGGAAGGTATTTTTGAGAGGCTAACAGCTTACTCTTACTGGGCATTGGAACCGTTGCTTGGTCACAGCTCAGTCTTAAACATGAACATAAGAAACTTCAGGGGGTGCAGCATTACGTTAAATGGCCCCTGAACAATAAGCCCCAACGGAACACAGTAGTCCCAGTGTGGGGAGGACTAGGGGAAACCAAAGCCCTGTTTGAATACTTTCATACATCCTTCCTGCCTCCCTTCCTTGGAGAAATCACTAATCTGGCAGTGGGATCCCAGTGGACAAAAACTGATTAAATCAATGTTGTTTTAGTCATTTCAACTCAAACTTGGAAAATCTACTTGGAAAACTGATTGGTTTCAGGGGAAAAAATCATTGTAAGAGTTTTTTTTCACCTAACTTTTAACCTAAATCCAATGACATGGTGTTTTTTGTTGATTTCACATTGAATTCCCATTAGTTGACAACTCAAACAAATGAAAAATCTAAACTAGACGTTGAACTCACATCTGTGACCAGTGGGATTCTTGCTTTAACATATCCAATCATGCTAGATCAGTGACTACTCCAATGAGGAAAGTAAGAAATTAAGTGTTTTCAAAACACTCATCTAGTAATACTTAGGACAAGTGCTCATTTCCTGAAGCCAGTATTTCGGTCTAAACCAATGGAATTAGCCCTGTAATTGGAGTCTGCAGTCTTTCATACAAAAGTGAATGAACAAAAGCTATTGCAGCTTCTGGCAAACCGTTCCGTTAGATCATATTGATTGCTCATTATGCAGAACTAAAACTGCACTTGGTTTCTTGTTGAAAAATGAACTGGCAAAAAAATATATACATTCTCCTCTTAACATGTTTTTTCACAAATGAATTAGCCATATATTAGACATACATATTTTCAATATTGCACATTCAATCTGGCAAAAAAGTAATGATTACAAAGCCAACATGGATGTTGCCATACAGTTGAAGTAGGAAGTTTACATACACCTTAGCCAAATACATTTAAACTCAGTTTTTCACAATTCCTGACATTTAATCATAGTAAAAATTCCCTGTCTTAGGTCGGTTAGGATCACCACTTTATTTTAAGAATGTGAAATGTCAGAATAATAGAGTCATTTATTTCAGCTTTTATTTCTTTACATACACTCAATTAGTATTTGGTAGCATTGCTTTTAAATTGTTTAACTTGGGTCAAACGTTTTGGGTAGCCTTCCACAATAAAATGAGTGAATTTTGGCCCATTCCTCCTGACAGAGCTGGTGTAACTGAGTCAGGTTTGTAGGCCTCCTTCCTCGCACACGCATTTTCAGTTCTGCCCAGAAATGTTCTATAGGGTTGAGGTCAGGGCTTTCTGATGGCCACTCCAATCCCCTGACGTTGTTGTCCTTAAGCCATTTTGCCACTTTGGAAGTATGCTTGGGGTCATTGTCCATTTGGAAGACCCATTTGCAACCAAGCCTTAACTTCCCGACTGATGTCTTGAAATGTTGCTTCAATATATCCACACAATTTTCTTCCCTCGTGATGTCATCTATTTTGTGAAGTGCACCAGTCCCTCCTGCAGCAAAGCACCCCCACAACATGATGCTGCCACCCCTGTGCTTCACGGTTGGGATGGTGTTCTTCGGCTTGCAAGCCTCCCCCATTTTCCTCCAAACATAACGATGGTCATTATGGCCAAACAGTTCTATTTTTGTTTCATCAGACCAGAGGAAATTTCTCCAAAAAGTACAATCTTTGTCCCCATGTGCAGTTGCAAACAGTAGTCTGGCTTTTTTAAGGCAGTTCAGAAAGGTCGCTCCTTGCAGAGCGACCTTTCAGGTTATGTCGATATAGGACTTGTTTTACTGTGGATATAGATACTTTTGTACCCGTTTCCTCCAGCATCTTCACAAGGTCCTTTGCTGTTGTTCTGGGATTGAGTTGCACTTTCCGCACCAAAGTACGTTCATCTCTAGAAGACAGAACGAGTCTCCTTCCTGAGCGGTATGACGGCTGCGTGGTCCCATGGTGTTTATACTTGTGTACTATTGTTTGTACAGATGAACGTGGTACCTTCAGGCGTTTAGAAATTGCTCCCACAGATGAACCAGACTTGTGGAGGTCTACAACTGTTTTTCTGAGGTCTTGGCTGATTTCCTTTGCTTGACATCATGGGAAAATCAAAGAGGCACTGAGTTTCAAGGTAGGCCTTGAAATACATCCACAGGTATACCTCCAATTGACTCAAATGATGTCAATTAGCCTATCAGAAGCTTCTAAAGCCATGACATCATTTTCTGGAATTTTCCAAGCTGTTTAAAGGCAGTCAGCTTAGTGTATGTAAACTTCTGACCCACTCGAATTGTGATACTGTGAATTATAAGTGAAATAATCTGTCTGTAAGCAATTGTTGGAGAAATTTCTTGTGTCATGCACAAAGTAGATGTCCTAACCGACTTGCCAAAACCATAGTTCGTTAACAAGAAGTTTGTGGAGTGGTTGAAAAATGAGTTTTATTGACTCCAATCTAAGTGTATGTAAACTTCCAACTTCAACTGTATAGATAAATAAGAGAGAGATGTACAATGATTATAGCATTCATAATTGCACTATGCCTCAATGTCAATTACAGGCTTAGGGCATTGTTACAAAAATATATACTCAGAGAAATAACTGGGGGTCAGAGCCACTGAGAAGTGAGGGATTACTTAGGTACAAATCGTGCTCAATGCTCCGCCCCCTTTAACGTGGGAAACAACTAATCATCTCCACTGCTAACAAACTAAAACAGTCGGACAGCCGTGCTGTGATCGTACAACAAAAGGACACAGCTGCATTGTGGTTGCTCAGCTCAGTCCAGGCAGTGAGAGAAGACTAGCAGCCCCTCTACAAGAGAATAACCTCTTCCAAAGGCAGATTCTCACATCTGACTGTCACCCATCAGTAGCGCAAGGTCCTCCATCAGCCAGTCCCTGCCTCTGTCTGGGCAAAATAAAATAACCATTTCATACTTTGTAAGGATTACCAAACTCAAGCCTTTAATAAAAAGGGGCTTATGGTTACAACCGTCCACATACTCACAACCGGTCACTAGCGGAGTTCGGCTTCTACTGTCAATAGTATTATCATATCCTCACAATGGCCACTACGATTGGCATTAACAACAACGACCCTATGGACTCCAGTGAATGAGTGTTTTGTCAGGCTTGGCTTACTGACTCAAACAAGTGGTTTTGGCATTCAACAATTAATACAAGATGGGGGAGAAAAGTCTAACCAAAAACGTGGTGAAACACTTTTAAAAAGGCCACGTGCGCACGGTAAACTCTTGGATCCTTCAAAAGGCTGTGTCCTGTCTTGCCTCCAATACTCTTTCTAGTTAACGCTACATCCTTTTGGCATTGGCAATAAATAGGACCTTAAAAAGCCTGGTACAGCACAACTTGATTCCAAAATAACTGACTCCTGACCCTAGGGACTGCGATGGGTGATGAGCATCATGATGCCCCCTCACTATACAGCCCAGTTAAATGACTGACCTCCTGCCCTACCGTGTGGCTGATTGTACACGTCAAACGGTACTAAAGTGGATGCAATAATCAAAACAATCATTTTAAGAAATCACAGTGTCAACACTTTTCACCCTGTCAGGGGAAGAAAAATGTGTTCATTCATGAATTAGAACTCCAGAGGTCTTAGTTGACAAGCAGGAGAGTGGGGCCACAGACTGGCGCTGGAATGGACCGACTAGATCGAATCAAAAACTAAATGGCGGGAGCACCTTGGAATCAAGTTCAGAGGCATTGGACAGAACCCAGCAGTCACATTGAGTGTCTTAAAAAATAAAGCTAAAAACAATTAGAATAATTGGAGGAACTGTGCTTTACACATCCAACAGTGACCTTCAAACCCCCTAAATCCTTCAATCATGTTCTTTTAAATAGAAAAAAGGGTCAACAATGGCAATAAATTAATATTATGCAACCATTCTTTTTTTCTTCACAGATTTGACATAGAGTAAGTTGGAGAAAGGTCTCTGGGCCCCAGCCTTGCTGTGCTCATGCTGAAGTCCCTTCTAGTATTTGAACTCTATGGTTTCACACCAGGTTGTACTCCTTCAGGTTGAGCTGCAGGATGGTGTCTTTGACAGCGGCAAACACAAAGCGGATGTTCTCCGTGTCTGTGGCGCAGGTAAAGTGGGAGTAGATGATCTTGTCGCTGTCTGGGTTCAGGTCCACAAACATCTTCAGGATGAACTCGCGGCCAGCCTGGGCATCTCTCTGGGGACCTATGTTAGAGACATAAACATATTATAAGCCTTGTTATTACACATTATAAAGAGGCTCATAAATGCTTTTAACAAGTTATAAACCATTATACTCATGGGCTTTAAGTAAAAAGGAACTATATTTTTCCCCAGAGGCCACTCACCGTCAAACTCTGGGAAGTAGTCGACCAGGTGGGAGTACATGATCTTCTCCTCCAAGAGGTCCTTCTTGTTGAGGAAGAGGATGACGGAAGAGTTCTGGAACCAGGGATATGTGATGATGGTCCTGAACAAGGCTTTACTCTCCTCCATTCGGTTCTGAGAGAGAAACGAGAGTAGAAGAACACAGTTTAAGTCCAGCTGCTTTCATTAAAAAGGGATAGTTCAGCTACACTATCCCGTTAAGTACAGGCTTTAAATCAGAGAGAGAGACATGGCCTCCAGATGCCTTTTCATTTCACCACTGGGCTGCTATGTACTTTCTTTTAACCTTTACATTCACTGCTAGATATACACCGCACCTAAAGTGATCCACAAAGTCCATTTTATGATGCCATATCCATTTAGACAAGAGTATTGTCACAAATCTCTGCTCATTTGTGTGCAGTGCTCCACAAGCAATCTTTCAGGTCTCATAATTCTCAGATTTGCATGGAGGTCTGAAGTACAGATGACAAAACAATCCAATTTCACAGCTTTACATCCAACCAACAGGTCTTATGCTGTTTCTATTGTATCGTCACCATGATGTTTTAATGGTCTCAGTTATTTCCCCCAAGGACACAGGCAGTGAAAAAACCAAGAGCATGCTGGAAACTGCTGGGAACAAACAGATGGTGTGCCTTCGAGGAAGTTCTGTCGCCCCGAGGCTGTATTCAAAACAGCTGCAGGAGTCATTTACAACTGCTTTCCAAATGGAAGGGAAGTCTAGCTGGAAAAAGCACTTATCTTCATTATTTTAATAAGGAAAAGCCTTTCACCTTCAAAAGTGCAGAGGTGTGCCTCTAATACACGTCTATTGTACACCATAGTTGAGAGAGAAGACCATAGCCACAGATATTCACATCATTTTGTCCATTGTAATAATGTAATTTGAGTGACAGAATTGTACGTTTCAGAGACCTGTATTTAACTTGCTTTTTTGGATATTATTGGGAGTCCTATTGTCAAATTATGTAACTTTATGCAAAGTGCTGCTGTTAACTTTGTGTGTGTGTGTCAGGGCCAGCGCCAGAACGAATCATTTGGACGGGCATTTGATTTCCATAGGTGGGTAAGGTTTTTTTATTTCATTTTTTTCTTCACGGGACCGCCTGTGTTTTTTTTAATGGGTTTAATAGTAAAAGACATGTCAATTAACTGTAAAAATGTATTACCTTTTTAATGTGGCATTAACACAACCAGTCAATTTTCTCATCTGATTGTCAAACAAATCCCTTCAAAAAGTAGGTTACTTTCGCACGTTCGTCCAAAATCATTCCAGCATCTGAACAGCATCCTGTGAAACGGCCAGCATTCCTTTAATTCGCAAGTAGCTGAAACTCACTGGAGAAAGCATCTGAGCGAGTGATACAGCACCCCTCTGTCTTACTATATATATCCAGGGCCGCAGGTAGCCTAGTGGTTAGAGCGTTGGGCCAGTAACCGAACGGTTGCTAGATCGAATCCCCGAGCTGACAAGGTAAAAATCTGTCGTTCTGCCCCTGAACAAGGCAGTTAACCCACTGTTCCCCAGTCGGCCATCACTGTAAATAAGAATTTGTTCTTAACTGACTTGCCTGGTTAAATAAAATATCCCATGTATCTGATGCTTTATGGCCAAAAAGAGTACTCCAAAAAGAGTATGACATGCCATAACCCTTTTTAGCCAGACAGCATCAGATACATGGGCTACACATACTGAGACAGAGGGGCGCTGTTTAGCTCGCTTTGATGCTTTATCTGAGATTGAGTCTTTGTCATCGCTCGTCTCAGTAAAAAATGATTTAAATATTTTATTTGGACAAGCAAGGAAGTACGGTAGGGCAGACCCCCTAAGGCCCACCCATAACACCGGCCTTGTTGTGTGTGTGTTAAATAGACATACAGTACAGTTGTTAATAACAACACTCACCTCGTTATCAGATTCTACGAGCACCTGGTCATACTCGCTTAGTGCCACCAGAAACATGATGGATGTGACATTCTCAAAGCAGTGTATCCACTTCCTCCTCTCTGACCTCTGACCCCCCACGTCCACCATCCTGTCATAGGAACAGAGGAGCAACGTTAGGTGCAGATGACTTGAGTACCACTCGAGTTGGCATGGAAATATACTGTAGGTCCTATTCGTGTTTGCTACATGATCATTGTTTTAGTGAACTTCCAAGCTGGTACTACACACTTTATTATTAGGTACACCACCCCATTGCCAAAACGGTTCACTCCTACAGACAGTGCTCATGTGGTCTTGGGATGCTATATAAAAGCAGACCGACTGGCATCGAGGCATTCACTTACTGTTCAATTGAACATTAGAATGGGCAAAACGAGTGACCTGAGCGTGGTATGTTCGTCAGTGCTAGGCACGCTGGTTCCAGTATCTCAGAAACGCTCTGTCTTCTGGGCTTTTCATGCACAACAGTGTCTAGAGTTTACAGAGAATGCTGCGAAAAAAGAAAAAAAACTTCCAGTCAGCGGCAGTCCTGTGGTCGAAAATATCTCGTTAATGAGAGGTTGAAGGAGAATGGCGAGAATTGTGAAAATAACAGCACACTACAACAGTGGTGTCAAGAACTGTATCTCGGAATGCCCAACTGGCCAGTCCTTGTCACAGATGGGCTACTGCAGCAGATGACCACACAGACTTCCACTCCTAATATCTAGAAACAAGAAGCGGCTCCAGTGGGCATGTGATCACCAACACTGGACAATGGAGGAGTGGAGAAACATCACCTGTTCTGACGAATCCCGGTTCCTGTTGCATCATGCTGATGGCAGAGTCAGGATTTGGCGTAAGCAGCAGGAGTCCATAGCCCCATCCTGCCTGGTGTAATGGTGAAGGGAATGTTTTCCTGGCACACATTAGGTTGCTTGATACCAATTGAGCAACGTTTCCATCCCCTGAAGAACTCTGGCTGTTCTGGAGGAAAAGGTAGGGTCCAACCCGGTACTAGATGGGTGTACCTAATTAACTGGCCACTGAGGGTAGATACCCCAAGAATATAACATCAATTGATAGAGCTCTACCCACTGGTCTGTTCTCCCCACTACATCATTATGGAAGTGGAATAGTACATATAATCAGTGGTTAGTGTGAGAACTGAGACAATCCTTCATCTCAGGGTGTCATTCTATTCCATTGTTCCTTTGTTAGAATAGAATAGCCCAGTGAGCTTGAAGGTTGGCATACCTGAAGATGACACTCTGGAGGTCAAAGGGGTACTCGATGATGCCCGTAGTGGGGACCCTAACTCTCAGCACATCCTGTTGGGTGGGAAGGTAAGAGGCCTCTGCGATCCGGTCCAGCGCATTCATGTAACTACGGAGACAAACGTATTGTGCCCACTGACAGGTGATGATAATATATGAAAGTATAGAAAAAAATGACCAAAGACATGGTCGGACATTTTAAGTTGGCAGCCTAGGGAACAGTCGACCATGAAATCTTGTATTTACTAACTATTTGACCATAGATAAAGTACAGTATTTATAACATCGTGACCATTGAAGTTGTCTGTCTGGGATTGAAGTTAGCAACTCGCAGGAATGGCCTTCATAAGTAGAGTTAGAGATCTCATTTACTCACTATTTGGTAGAGTCCGACAGCTGGTACTCCCGTCTCCTATCGTAAGCTTCCTGGATGCCTGGATCGTTCCATAAACACTTGATGGCGTCTATGTAGGGGTTTACCAACGTGCTGACTTTCTCCACATCCACCTTTCGGACCACGTTAGCGTTGCCCTGAGAGAGAAAAAAAACTGATTAAGGTTTAACCTCCAGGTTAGACTTTCAGTCTAGAGAAACAAACATATCAATTAAATGGCATCAATTCAAGGTTCTATGTGTCTGAAATGGGACTAAAGCATAACCCAGGCAGAGGCAGGAAATCTTGACGGTTGATGAGTATGGACGCGTTCCAGGTGGTCTATTTTGCAATTGTAGTCCACAGATGATCAGATCCCATGACTCCAGGAGAGGTGTTTAATTAACGTCTCAGGAAGTCCAATAATATCATATAGGAATCTTCTGAGATGCACAGCCTGCAAAAAAATCACCTAAAACGCAGCCTTTTCTTTCACTATGCCGTTCCACAGATGACTCTTAGGGCCTAATATGAAGCTACCACATAGCCCAACTCCAGAAGTATCACGTTCTAATGATACTTACAAAAAGGAAAATGAATTCCTGTATGTCACATGACTGTCTTCACTTCCTTATCTGGCCTCACCTCATGACTTATTTCTACTGTACCTTGTTACCAAAACCCAAAAAGGAAGTGATTGTTTTTTCCTAGTGACAACCTGGGAATGACATGCTACTGCCCCCTGTTGAAAGTATCCAATCGTTAAGCCAGCACAACAGGAAAATACCACAGGCTTCATATACAATACGGGCCACTTGTGATTTAATCAATAAGACTATATGAACACTAACAAACAACAGAAACCACTGAACATACATAAGGGAACCATCCGATCCTCAAATAACAACATGAGACTACATGGTCAGATGTCACACCAGGCCTAGGGATTGAAATGAGACCTGGCCAGTTGATAACAGATGGGTCTCAGTTCCTCTATTGGCCAGTTTCATGTGGAATTACCTGCAGTTCTAGATGTGACTTGAGAACTTTATTTTCTGCAGACCCAACTTTTTGTAACCAGAAGGGGATAGCACCACTATTTGGTCAAACGAATAGGCAGAATTAGGTTTAGTACACCAGATGACTTTCCTCTCACTCACACACAAACCCTTGGCTGGATGACATGGAAGGGGGTTGGATGAGCGTGACAGGAAGACACAGGAAGTGCCAAAACAGACAGGATGTGATTGTGGACAACTGTTCCATGAAAGATAGCATAAAGGAGGAGATTACTCTCAGTAACACATCTCTCTCATTCTCACTGTCACACACATACTTCCATTCCCTCTTTCCCTCCTTACCTTGTTGTGCTCATATTTGTAAGGGATCCTTAGGGTCTCTGTGGCACGGATCATGGACTGCATGGCAGTAAAGATGTTCTGGTACACCAGCTTGGTGAAGCCTCGCTTGTCCTCCTCTGAGTAGCCGGCACCATGGATGATTCTCATCTGTTTAATGAAGGTGCTCTTCCCACTCTCTCCAGTACCTGGTAAAAGGGGAGAGGGGTGAGTTGAGGATGGGGAAGGAAGGAATACATGCTTTTTTTTAAATTCACCTTTATTTAACCAGGTAGGCTAGTTGAGAACAAGTTCTCATTTACAACTGTGACCTGGCCAAGAAAGCAAAGCAGTGCGACACAAACAACAAGACAGAGTTACACGTGGAATAATGCTCGAACATTATAACAAAATCAACGGGGCCTGATTGTCTAGCTTTTATTTTGTTGATTGTAAGTTCTCAAAAATATACAAGTCTCTTATCTTTTCTACATACTTTTTTTGATTTTAGTCATTTAAGTTCACACTTAAATGTATATATTTTTTTAATAACAAAATATATTTGTTTTTGAAATGCACACAAAAAAAATGGCATCCCGCGACACACCCGGACCCCTGCCGTGACCCACAAGTGAGTACCGACCCACAGTTTGGGAACCACTGGTCTATATACAGTGGTGGAAAAAGTACCCAGTAGTCATACTTGAGTAAAAGTAAAGATACCTTAATAGAAAATGACTCAAGTAAAAGTGAAAGTCACCCAGTAAAATACTACTTGAGTAAAAGTATTTGGTTTTAAATATACTTAAGTATCAAAAGTAAATGTTCAAATATTCTTAAGCATCAAATGTAAAAGTATAAATCATTTCAAATTCATTATATTAAGCTAACCAGACGGAACCATTTTCTTGTTGTTTTTGTTTACATTTACAGATAAATAGGGGAACACTCCAATACTCAAACAAAATTAACAAACTAAGCATGCGTTTTTAGTGAGTCCACCAGATCATCAGTAGGGATGACCAGGGATGTTCTCTTGATAAGTGTGTGAATTGGACCATTTCCCTGTCCTGCTAAGCATTCAAATAACGAGTACTTTTGAGTGTCAGGGAAAATTAATGGAATAATAAGTATATTATTTTCTTTAGGAATGTAGTGGAGTAAAAGTTGTCAAAAATATAAATACTTCAAGTAGAGTACAGATACCCCAAAAAACGACTTAAGTAGTACTTTAAAGTATTTTTATTTAAGTACTTTACACCAATGTCTATAGAGCATTGATGTGATTGTCACAAACAGAGCAGCAGGTAAATCAGGCCTAAACCATAGAGACCAGTACTGTGTTCTAATGCTCCATTTGTAAACAAGTGGGAGTTGGGATTTACCAGTTGTGAAGTTGTAAATACCAGTTGGATGCATTCACGTGCTTTGAAGTCATTGATAAATGCTGATTGACTAACGGCCAACAAGATGCGTAAACCATAACCTAAATGTACAGCTATCAAGCTTGTAAGCAATTTAAAGAGTAAAAAAATATATATTTATAGTTTGCTTTTTATAAATACTGTTTTGTTACATTTAACTGCCAAAAATGCTGTTTGAGGTCATTTCCTTAGTAGGTGACATTTGAGTTCCGCACGTGGGTGAAATTGGAGCTCAGGGATGATCGACGAGTTTCCCACTAGTAATTACCAGTTGGAGGGTCGTTCAAGTGGATTTTTCCTAGTTGTATGTGGTAAATTCCCACTTGGTTACGAACACAGAATACGGCTGGCCTGTATCCAGGCAGCAGTCTTCCCCCATCACTCTACCAGCTTCTCTCACACGGATTACATCATAACATTGACACAAGTCATTTTTTAGGGAACTAACGCAACTTTGGAAATATTACATCATAGACAGACTGCTTGCATTTCTTTTTACTGTGAATTGTGCATCTACTTTCTATGAGGACGTGTAGCTGTAGACAACACAAATGATGGTCAAGGATAAATAAAATAATAATGAAGTAGCCTAACATAATACAGTTAATTTATAGTGCTTTCTATTATAATATTGATGTTCTTATATTATGCATCTGAAGTATCCTATACACTTGCACCAGACAGTCCAATGGTATGTGATAGAATACATGTTACCCAGGATCCCACCTGAATTCACAGACTGCTTTAGGGGTGGTCCCATTAAGATACTTTAGGTAAGGCGTCAGCATTCTTCAGTTCGGCTGGCGGTTAGTCAAAGTCGTCTAGGTGAACCGAACGAGTGTGCTGGCATACTCTCTTAAAAGACCTTCGCTTGAAAAACTGAAAAAATTGACAAAGAGCCAATGAGCAGACTGAGGCCCCACCTGTTTGCACTCAACGTAGAGTGTCAGAACTCTATAGGGTTTGCCTGGTTCTAGAGACCCCCTGTATTCTGAGTGGTGTATGAGGGGTTGCATTCAAGTAAGGAAACTGACACATGGCCAATGCTCTAGTATAGTTATAATAATAATAATAATAATAATAATAATAATAATAATAATACAACTACGCCATTTAGCAGAAGTGTTTATCCAAAGTGACTTACAGCGACTTAGGAACCTATTATTCTGGAGAAGGCTGCAATTATGTTCTGCAATTCAGGGTGTTCCTGCATGTGGGCATTCCTGCATCTGCAGGAACCCCTTTTTATACTTCTATTGGTACATGTTAAGTTTGGACAGGCGGAAGCTCTCCAGTACCTCCAGTAGTAGGTGGTGTTAATGCATAATAATGTTGGATGCCAGAAGAAGGGGCGGAACCGACAACGGTAGCTAGCTAGCAGTACATGGGTAGCCAGTGTCCTTCGCCCCAAGGCTGTTCGGCACCGTTTTCACGCAGTTCTGTTATCGACTGCGAAGGCAAGTTTTCGGCAGGCGGGAGTGAAGGACACTGTGTGCTAGCTTAGCCAGCTAGTCCTAAGGAGGACTCTGGCAAACACCAAGCGGGAGGCGAGGGCAACACCGTGTGCTAGTTAACTAGCAAGCACACGGTGTCGCTAACTATCAAGCTAGCTAACACACCGTGTTGCCCCAGCCTCCCCCTGCTGTGCTAGTGGGAGGCGACCGATAGACAGTGTCCTTCGCTCCTGCCAATCAGGCACTGTTTTCCTGAAATTCTGTTAACGACGGTGAGGGCAGGTGTTTGGCAGGTAGGAGCAAAGGACACTGTCTACCGGTGTCACTCCCGCTAGCTAGCAAGGAATGCCCACATGCAGGAACACACTGAATTGTGAGCTGCAATTGCACACTATTGCTATCCTGGCTAACTGAGCTGCATTCTTCTTAAAGAACGTCAATGATGCAAAAATGTCAACAATGCTAAAGTTCACTGTATATGCACTCCCCAAACTCATTTGGTGACAGAGTCGTTTAACAACTGTTGGACTGCTTCGATACACCCATAAAACTAAAGTGAACGATCACGGTTAGTGTGTTAGTAATGACCCCTCACAATGACCTGTTTCTTCTGTGAATTACCAATACTGCATTTCAAAGAATTGTTGTGGCTGCTGCCGTGCAGAAAGTGTGAGGAAAATGCAGTTTACTGACCCAGAGCTGGCTTTCAGTTCAGGCAGCTAGGAGTTGATTTGATGACATCGGCCCATTTCAAACCAAGTCCATTTACAACCCAGCTTTTTACATAAGTAACTTTCATCATACAGTATGCCAGGCCTATATCCAAAACATATCAAAACAGACAGACTTGAATAATGAATAGTAACTTGGTAAAAGATGGTCCATTAAACCTACATTCTAGGATTAAAAAATTAACAAAACGTTTTCCCTGCCACTTACTGATATAGGCCTATACAGAAGCTGAGGGATGGAGCTGGGGAAATGTAACCCCTCTCAAATTCATAGACATAGCTCTAGATGCAAAGACTGACAATCCATGACATCTACATGATAGCTTTAAACATATTTTGAAGGTATTAGCCTATTTCTTGCTTACGGTCTTCATGTTTGTAAACACGAATAAACCTTTATATTTGGGGGGTGTGATAGAAAAAGACAGCTGTGCTAAGCATTCATAAATTATATTCTTCATGGGTCAATGGGTAGGTTAAATGTCAGGAATTTAAATTACCATTGAACAGAAAGCTGTATCCCAGAGTGTACCTTTAAAAAAAGGCTGTCTTATTCAGAGACGTGGGAGAGTCGCGTGCACAGATTGTTGGGCCAAACGTTCCGACTCGAAACAGTCAAGAACGTCTACATGTGTTATATGTAGTGCACAGTGCAGGTAAACGCATGTTTAGCGCAGGATTTCTCGACCCTGTAATTGCTACCAGTAAAACGCCTAGACTTTGGCCTCGTCCGTAAACAGACAGACACCACAAGTCTATCATCCTAGTTACTACGTAATGAAATGAATAGTTGGATGGTTCGTGCGATGTTTTTTTGTATTCTAAATGGTAGCAATATTCAAATACAATTGCTTTGGAACACTTGAGATTGATAGAACTGCTACAATTTGGCAACAAAGTTAGTCTGGTTTTCAGGAGTAGCTTGCGCAGCACCACCCAAAATGAATTTTCGCCTTTATTTTCATCACTCATCATCACCACTAGCTTACCGAGAAGCAACAGCTTCAATTCCCGGCGAGCATCCCTCTTATCCCGGCGGAGCTGTCTTTCGATCTCGTCGTTGATCCGCCTGGATTCTTTCGCCTCCTCGCTTAGGCAACACGCCATTATGGCGTCTAGGGTCATATTTTTAAAATCACCTTTCCTCCTTCTTTATGCACTACGCAGATTCCAGTTGCGATAAATAACAATTAACGAATATCAAATCACGCCATTACAGCTGCAAAAAAACATGGACGCGTTATAAAGTGGCATAGCCTGGGGGGAGAGGAAAATGTATAGGCTATTTGAGAAATTGTTGCCCCCCCCGTTTCGCTTCGCTTTCTGACGGACTGTCAGGCAGCAAACAGTGGCTCGGGGAGTTAACTAAATGTCAGAAATTCTAATTGGGTAGACTGATTTTCCTTCTAAATATGATCATCAGCACCGTTTAAAACAATCATACGTAATGTTCTATGTGATAAGCATTCTCATTCTTGCCAAGTCATCCTCTTCACATATTTTTTAAAGCATGTCTTCGTATCCTAATAGTCCCATAATCCATTCGATGAGAAAATACATGAATAAACGTGTTCGCTTTATTTCCAATTGCTCGACTCCCGGACGTGGTAAAGCCGAATATGGCGGATTTACACTCCAATCCGCAAGGCAGGAATACTGTTATTTCTCTCTGACGAAAGAAAAACACAAGAAAAAACGCACCAATCTCACGTTAGCCTACATCCAAAAACGGAAAAACGCGTCATCCGTGTGCTTTCAAAAACAGGAAAACTTAAATTATTCTGCTATACGTTTGCTTATAATAAAGTTGAAAAAAAAAGTAAGTTTTTCGTTCAGCCTTCCCCTGTCCTTAATTCTCCATGTGTTTTTATAACAGAGACATCCACTCCTAGTCGGTGACGTCGGACAGTGGTAGCAGGGAGTGTCCTCAGAAGAAAAGCGACTCCAAAGTATCCCACCAACCGAATAGACAAGCGGTTGGTGGGATACCGCTACCTGCTCTTATTACCCAAAAGCTATTCAATTTATGATACATACACTACATGACCAAAAGTATGTGGACACCTGCTCGTCGAACATCTCATTCCAACATCATGGGCATTAACATGGAGTTTGTCTCCCCTTTGCTGCTATATCAGCCTCCACTCTTCTGGGAAGGCTTTCCACTAGATGTTAGAACATTGCTGTGGGGACTTGCTTCCATTCAGCCACAAGAGCATTAGTGAGGTCGGACACTGATGTTGGGCGATTAGGCCTGGTGTTCGATGGAGTTGAGGTCAGGGCTCTGTGCAGGCCAATCAAGTTCTTCCACACAGATCTCGACAAACCATTAATTTATGGACCTTGCTTTGTGCACGGGGGTAATTGTCATGCTGAAACAGGAAAGGGCCTTTCGCAAACTGTTGTCACAAAGTTGGAAACACAGAATCGTCTAGAATGTAGTTGTATGCTATAGCATTAAGATTTCCCTTCACTGGAACTAAGGGGCCTGGCCCGAACAATGAAAAACAGCCCCAAACCATTATTCCTCCTCCACCAAACTTTACAGTTGGCACTATGCATTTGGGCAGGTAGCGTTCTCCTGGCATCCGCCAAATATAGATTCGTCTCTCAGCCAAGCTTCTAGCCCCAAGGCAAAATGGCGCCGATAGAGAGGGCAGCCGAGCTTCTAGCCCCTAGCCAAAATGGCACCGATAGAGAGGGCAGCCGAGTTTCTAGCCCCTAGGCAATTTGCAGTATTTCGTTTTTTTTTGTGTTATTTCTTACATTATTAGGGCAGAATTGTTTTGTTGTTATTACACACAGCCGGCACTACCAGCATTACGACCAGAAATACGACTTTCCCGATTCGGAACCTTTGTTCGTACCCCCCAGGGCAATTTAACTGATTTCAGAGGCTGACCCAAAACATCGCCGGCTTAAAAGAGGTACAAGGAGTGGACTTCTAGTCCGACTCAGGAGGCGCGCACACCACCCACTGCTTCCGAGTATATTACTCACTAAAGGTCAGTCTCTGGATAATAAAGTTGACGAGCTGAGGGCGAGGATTTCCTTCCAGAGAGACATCAGGGATTGTAACATACTCTGTTTCATGGAAACATGGCTCTCTCAGGATATACTGTTTGAGTCAGTACAGCCAGTTGGGTTCTCAATTCAGACAGGAATAAATATCTCCCCGGGAAGAAGAAGGGCCGGGGTGTATGTTTCATGGTTACTACTCATGGTGTGATTGTGATAACATACAGGAACTCAAGTCCTTTTGTTCACCCAACCTAGAATACCTCACAATCACATGCCGACCGTATTACCTCCCAAGATAATTATCTTTGGTTATAGTCACAACCGTGTATATTCCCCATCAAGCCGATACCACAATGGCCCTCAAAGAACTTCACTGGACTTTATGCAAATTGGAAACCACATATCCTGAGGCCGCATTTATTGTAGGTGGGGATTTTAACAAAGCAAATTTGAGGAAAACGCTACCAAGTTCTATCAACATATGAAATCAAATCAAATTTTATTGGTCACATACACATTGTTAGCAGATGTTATTGCGAGTGTAGTGAAATGCTTGTGCTTCTAGTTCCGACAGTGCAGCAATATCTAACATGTAATCTAACAATTCCACAACAACTACCTAATACACACAAATCTAAGTAAAGGAATGGAATAAGAATATATACATATAAATATATGGATGAGCAATGACAGAGCAGCATAGGCAAGATGCAATAGATAGAATAAAATACAGTATATACATATGAGATGAGATGAGTAATGCAAATATGTAAACATTATTAAAGTGGCATTATTAAAGTGACTAGTGATCCATTTATTAAAGTGGCCAATGATTTCAAGTCTGTATGTAGGCAGCAGCCTCTGTGTTAGTGGTGGCTGTTTAACAGTCTGATGGCCTTGAGATAGAACTGTTTTTCAGTCTCTCAGTCCCAGCTTTGATACACCTGTACTGACCTCGCCTTTTGTATGGTAGTGGGGTGAACAGGCAGTGGCTCGGGTGGTTGTTGTCCTTGATGATCTTTTTGGCCTTCCTGTGACATCGGGTGTTGTAGGTGTCCTGGAGGGCAGGTAAAGCGAAAACAGGTTTTCTGAAATGTTTGCATATGCATTGGTAATAAAACACAGAAAAACATTATTTATATACAATACCAGTCAAAAGTTTGGACAACCTACTAATTCAAGGGTTTTCCTTTATTTTACTATTTTCTATATTGTAGAATAATTATGTAGTAACCAAAAAAGTATTAAACAATTCAAAATATATTTTATATTTGAGATTCTTCAAAGTAGCCACCCTTTGCCTTGATGACAGCTTTGCACACTCTTGGCATTCACTCAACCAGCTTCATGAGGTAGTTACCTGGAATGCATTTCAATTAGTAGGTGTGCCTTGTTAAAAGTTCATTTGAGGCCATCAATTATGTTGTGACAACGTAGGGGTGGTATACAGAAGATAGCCCTATTTGGTAAAATACCAAGTCATATTATGGCAAGAACAGCTCAAATAAGCAAAGAGAAATAACAATCCATAATTACTTTAAGACATGACGGTCAGTCAATCTGGAACATTTAAAAACCGTAGAAAGTTTCTTCAAGAGCAGTCGCAAAAACCATCAAGCGCTATGATGAAACTGGCTCTCATGAGGACCACCACAAGAAAGGAAGACCCAGAGTTACCTCTGCTGCAGATGATAAGTTCATTAGAGTTTACCAGCCTCAGAAATTGCAGCCCAAATAAATGCTTCACAGAGTTCAAGTAACAGACACATCTTAACATCAACTGTTCAGAGGAGACTGCATGAATCAGGCCTGAATCAGGCCTTCATGGTCTGATTGCTGCAAAAAAAACACTACTAAAGGACACCAATAATAAGAAGACTTGCTAGGGCCAAGAAACACGAGCAATGGACATTAGATTAGTGGAAATCTGTCCTTTGGTCTGATGAGTCCACATTTTTGGTTCCAACCACTGTGTCTTTGTGAGACGCAAAGTATGTAAACAGATTATGTCTGCATGTGTAGTTCCCACTGTGAAGCATAGAGGAGGTGTGATGGTGTGGGGGTGCTTTTCTTGTGACAATGCCTGTGATTTATTTAAAATTCAAGGAACATTTATCCAGCATGGCTACTGCAGCATTCTGCAGCGATATGCCATTCCATCTGGTTTGCGCTTAGTGGGACTATCATTTGTTTTTCAATGGGACAATGACCCAAAAATACACCTTCAGGCTGTGTAAAGGCTATTTGACCAAGAAGGAGAGTGATGGATGCTGCATCAGATGACCTGGCCACAATCACCCGACCTCAACCCAATTGAGATGGTTTGGGGTGAGTTGGACTGCAGAGTGAAGGAAAAGCAGCCAGCAAGTGCTCAGCATATGTAGGAGCACTTGTTGGGAAAGCATTCCAGGTGAAGCTGGTTGAGAGAATGCAAAGAGTGTGCAAATGTGTCATCAAGGCAAAGGATGGCTACTTTGAAGAATCTAAAATATTTGTTGAAGACGTTTTTGGTTACTACATGATTCCATGTGAGTTATTTCATAGTTTTGATCACTGACAGCACTCCAGGGTTCCTCTGTGAAGATGGTTGTCCTTCTGGAAGGTTCTCTCATCTCTACGACACTCTACCAATCAGGCTTTAATGGTAGAGTGGCCAGATGGAAGCCACTCCTCAGTAAAAGGCACATGACTGCCCACTTGGAGTCCGCCAAAAGGCACCTAAAGGACTCTCAGACCATGAGAAACCAGATTCTCTGGTCTGATGAAACCAAGATTGAACTCTTTGGCCTGCATGCCAAGTGTCACGTCTGGAGGAAACCTGGCACCATCCCTATGGTGAATCATAGTGGTGACAGTATCATGCTGTGGGGATGTTTTTCAGCAGCAGGGACTGGGAGACTAGTCAGGCTCGAGGCAAAGATGAACGGAGCAAAGTACAGAGAGATCCTTGATGAAAACCTGCTACAGAACACCCAGGGCCTCAGACTGGGACCAAGGTTCACCTTCCAACAGAACAATGACCCTAAGCACACAGCCAAGACAACACAGGAGTGGCTTCGGGACAAGTGTCTGAATGTCCTTGAGTGGCCCAGCCCGGACTTGAACCCGATCGAACATCTCTGGAGGGACCTGAAAATAGTTGTGCATTGACGCTCCCCATCGAACCTGACAGATCTTGAGAGGATCTGCAGAGAAGAATGTGACTAACTCCTAATATAGGGCTGCCAAAGGTGTTTCAAAAAGTACTGAGTAAAGGGTCTGACTAATTATGTATATGTGATATTAAAAAAGAAATACAATTGCAAAAATGTCAACCTGTCTTTGCCTTGTCATTATGGGATATTGTGTGTAGGTTGATGAGGGGGGAAAACCAATCCATTTTAGAATATGCTGTAACGTAACAAAATGTGGAACAAGTCAAGGGGTCTGAACTTTTCCCAAATGCACTGTATAGTGTAGATTTGCATGATGGTAGCTACTCAAATCATAGGGCGTTGCTGTGCTTCCTGTCTGGGGTAATTGACAGGATACTGCACTTCCCTAATTTCCTAGAGTACTTCTAATATGCAAATTGTAATTAAATGAGCAGCGACGGCAGCTTATAACCGTTTGAATTCAATCTTAAAAGAGCTTCACTGGTCCATGCTTTTGGCCTAGCCCCCATTCCCGAAATATAATTAATACAGGTTGGAATGCGCCCTGTGCTGTACCAGCACTGAAAAACAAATTATTTCTGCATGCGGGTAATAATGTTTAATTGACATGGTCATGATATTAATAGCTACATTAGGTGAAAGTTAATGGAACTAGTTATTGATGACCTCATTGATGTTTCCTTTGGTTTGGTCATGTTTGTTACTGGGTTGTAATTTTCCATGACAAGTCTGCTCCAAAATATAGTAGGCATACAGAACAAATCATTTTACATGTAGAATTATAACCCTAGATTTCAAATTTTACCAGGAAGAAAATGGTTACCAAGAAAATACAAAGACTTTGAGTTATCATCCTTTTAAGAATGTGCAGAGATTTTGTTGATAGTTCTTTACTTTCTTACCACATTTCCTCCGTCTTGAACACAGGTCAGATTAATACCATCGACCCCTGTGTTTTAGATTGTGTTATATTATGAACAGGAAAAGGCCTGCTCCTTCCGAGGTTGGGAGTTCTGTGACATTTGACAAAGTGCCATACACTTGTTTGTTTGTTTAATTGAACTACATACCAACTGAATTATATTTTACACTTATTCAAGGGTAATCTAGTTCTTAAATTGCTAAATATCAGTGTCCAGTGGCCTCCAGCAAGGAACTAAAACCTATTATTGAGCCATGCAACTTGGCTCATGTTTTTCTGCCCCTGAACAAGGCAGTTAACCCACTGTTCCTAGGCCGTCATTGAAAATAAGAATTTGTTCTTGTTGACTTGCCTAGTTAAATAAAAGTTCAAAAAAGGTAAAAACAAATTCAAGCCCTGTGGCTCTTGTCTTAAGTAGAATAATGGTTATGAATTTAAACAATATATTTACAAGGAGAGGAACATCACATTTCAAAGGTACCAGGCTTTCAGTTCCTGAAAGACAAAATTACATTTCAGAGAATCATGCACCATAACATTCAACAGATGATTATTCTTTCACATCTAGTCTTGGAAAAGTACCTAAAATGTTTTTTTTCCAGTATCATCACGAGCTGACTATAGAGACCCAAAACCTCAAAATACGTCCATAAAGATTCTTTCAAACCCTCCAGTACAGTTCATAGAAAAATCTGTCAATTTAAATAAATTATGCCCTAATATATGGATTTCACATGACAATGAAAATGCAATTACCTGGCAACAGTTCTGTTGGGCATTCCTGCAGTCAGAATGTCAATTGCGCACACTCAAAACTTGAGACGTTTGTGGCATTGTGTTGTGTGACAAAGTTGAGAGAAATAAGCTTTTTGTGCATATGGAAGATTTCTGGGATCTTTTATTTCAGCTCATGGGACCAACACTTTACATGTTCTGTTTATGTTTTTCAGTATAATAATCATTACTTTTAATGCTGTTAACAACAATGTCAATGTTATAATATAATTTGTGCTATAAAAGCGATTAAATGTATTCATTTTTTCCTATTGTTAAACAACATTCTAAGTCTGCTAACATTTCAACATAAAATGTTACGAATTTCGACCATTTTTTATTATTTTTTACCATCTTCTTTGCGGGACTTTTATTTCGAAAGAAAATCGCCGAGGTCACGGGCTTATTCTTGCTATGTCTTGCTTATGTACCATAGCCGTTATTCTTGCTGGCGGAACAGAGGTGGGTTTGCACAGTTTTGACTGTTGGCGCGGTTAGGAAACCAAGGAAACAATAACTCCTATAGCAACTGACAGGTGAGCGGTTGCATGTTGTGTATCTTGGTAGCTAACTTTATAATCATAAGACATTACAACAATTGAAAGTGAATGTATGTTTATTAATGATAGCTTGTGGTTTAACTGGGGCCATTTCTGGCTAACTGTTCACTATGTACTCTGCAGCTAACTAACGTTAGCTAGCATTAGCAAGCTGTAATGGCTAGCGACTAGTAGGAACGTTGGATGGCATCTCATCCATCTGAAGCTTATTCCCAAATGCTATCAGTGTTTTAACGTTAACGTAGTCAGCTACCACCAACTTTTGTACTCTACAGTGTGTTGCTAGCCAAGGTTGATGTATTTACATTTTTTTTACTAACTAGCTAAATTATTAGCCAGTTTCCCCACTTGCAAGTTAATTAGCTATAGCTACATCAGCAACATTAAAAAATTCACAATACAAGGCCCCAGGTAATTGTAGAAAGGTGCCAATAACCTGTATTCATGATATATGAAACATAATTGTCTACACATTAACAATTATTCATATTTGTTCATATTTAAGTGACATTTGCATTAAATTTGGGGTTTAAAACATTTTCAAAGGTAAATTAAATGCCCCCAATGCGAATCACTGTTTATGGAATACCTATTGGTTTATAGAGCAAAAACTATTCTGGGTGCTGATGTAAAAGTGTGGTGGGGAGTACTCAGTAGGGTCTGTAGAATCTATATATGGTGTAATTTCATGGGGTTCTGAATAATACAGATTGTTGCTGGACTTTTACTGTGGTCAAACAGCTTAAAATAGGGTGCCTGAACACTATACTGTACAAATATAGCACTGTGAAGGAAAAATAATAGATTGTGTGTACATGAAATGACACCCTATATAGATGCTGGAAGAGATGGAGACTGCACACTGTAGAAAAAAAGGAATAAATCCAAAACTGAGGCTTGAATGCAAAATAAAGATGTTTACTAAAACATAATGGTTCCCAAAAAAATCAGTGCAAGAGTGCATAAATGAAAACAAAACACAAACGTTTCGCCATCATGCCATCATCCGTGTAAATCGTTGGCACACACACATGGCTTCTATTTCAAGAATAATTGCAAATGTCACTTGATCAAGCAAGAAAACACATCTGAAAATCTATGAATTAGTACCTAGTACAATAGAATGCATGATCTAGATTAAATACAAAAGCAGACAGTGAAATATCACATAGTTTAACCATATATAGATGCCCTATGAAATGACACCATATACAGATTCCACAGACCCTACTGATTACTCCCCACCCCACTTTTATATTGGCACAAATTGTATGTTTTTCTCTCTCTAAGTCATTATGCAATGCCTATACAGTGATTTGCATTGTGGCCATTGCAATGGGTGTAGTAAAAGGCCAGCAACACTGTATTAATCAGAGCCCCATGAAAGGACACCATATATAGATTGTACAAACCCTACTAAGTACTCCCCATATACTTTAACACCGGCACAAATAATTGTATTTTTTTCTGTACAGTGCTATATTTGTACTGTATAGTGTCCAGGCACTCCATTTTAAGCTGTTTGGCCACAGTAAAAGTCTAGCAACACTTTCTAACTCATCTGATTTGTTTTCTACGGACTAGTGAGTAGACTGGACCCTGGTTTTATGGATACACAATCGATTGTTTTTCCTTTACAGTGCAATTTGTTTGTGCAACACAACAAAAATACAGTGACTTTTCTTAAACATTACATTTCAAAATTGTATCCTTGAACAATAGCACTGGTAAATAAACAATAATATACAATCAAAATAATAATTTATTTGTTAAACATTTTAATTGTATATTTTTTACCAGTAGGCTAATGTTCTTGACATTAATTTACTTAAGCACCAACCATTTCTTAATGTGCTCCACCTTATAATATTCTTTATCTTTATAAAGTTGTTAAATAAAGTAGCAATTCTCTTTTAGTTTTTAGTGCTACTAAAATGTCCTTACAAGCCAAAATGTTGAATAAAATTAAATATAAACTTACTCTTCCGGTTTTCTGTGTGGGTTGTCCTTCAACTAGAGGTCGACCGATTAATCGGAATGGCCGATTTAATTAGGGCCGATTTTCAAGTTTTCATAACATAAAAAAAAAAAAATGTGGACACCGATTTGTCCGATTTACACCTTTATTTAACTTGGCAAGTCAGCTAACCTCTCTGGGATCGTTTGGGACGCTAGCGTCCCACCTCGCCAACAGCCAGTGAAAGTGCAGGGTGCCAAATTCAAAACAACAGAAATCTCATAATTAAAATTCCTCAACCACACAAGTATTTTACACCATTTTAAAGATACACTTCTCGTTAATCCAACCACAGTGTCCGATTTCAAAAGGCCTTTCGTCGAAAGCAGAGCATATCATTATGTTAGGTCAGCAACTAGTCACAGAAAGCATTCAGCCATTTTCCAACCAAAGAGAGGTGTCACAAAAAGCAGAAATATAGATCAAATTAATCACTAACCTTTGACGATCTTCATCAGATGACACTCCCAGGACTCAATGTTACACAATACATGTATGTTTAGTTCGATCAAGTTCATATTTATATCCAAAAACCTCAGTTTACATTGGTGCCATGTTCAGAAATGCCTCCAAAACATCCTGAGAAATTGCAGAGAGCCACATGAAATACTCATCATAAACTTTGATGAAAGATACATGTTTTGCATAGAATTAAAGATAAACTTGTTCTTAATGCAACCGCTGTGTCAGATTTCAAAAAAGCTTTACGGCAAAAGCACAATATTCAATAATCTGAGAACAGCGTTCAGCCACAAAAGCAAGCCATACCTGCCAAGTTATGGAGTCAACAAAAGTCATAAATAGCATTATAAATCTTCACTTACCTTTGCTGATCTTCGTCGGAATGCACTCCCAGGACTCCCACTTCCACAATAAATGTTTGTTTTGTTCGATTACGTCCATATTTATGTCCAAATACCTCCGTTTTGTTTGCGCGTTTAATTCACTATTCCAAAGGCACAATGCGCGAGTGCAAAATCCAGACGAAAAGTCAAAAGAGTTCCATTACAGTTTGTAGAAACATGTCAAATGATGTTTATAATCAATCCTTAGGGACTTTTTATAATAAATCTTCAATAATATTCCAACCGGACAATAGCGTATTCATTACAGAGGAAAAAGAAGGAACGGCGTACCTGCGTGGCCGCGCAGTAAACTACTGATTGGCCACAGCCTAGTCCACTTGTTGAAACAGCTCTTATTCGACCCCCTTCCACAATAGAAGCCTCAAACAACTTTCTACAGACTGTTGACATCTCCTGGAAGCCTTGGGAAGTGCAATCTGCCCCCATAGACACAGCATATTGGATAGGCAATCACTTAAATGAAACTACAAACCTCAGATGTCCCACTTCCTGGTTGGATTTGTCTCGGGTTTTCACCTGCCATATGAGTTCTGTTATACTCACAGACATCATTCAAACAGTTTTAGAAACTTCAGAGTGTTTTCTATCCAATACTAATAATATGCATATATTAGCATCTGGAACAAAGTAGCAGGCATTTTACTCTGGGCACCTTATTCATCCAAGCTACTCAAAACTGCCCCTCGTCACCAAGAAGTTAAGAACACATTCTTATTTTCAATGACGGCCTAGGAACGGTGGGTTAACTGCCTTGTTCAGGGGCAGAACGACAGATTTTTACCTTGTCAGCTCGGGCATTCAATCTTGCCACCTATCTTGCCAACTAGTCCAACGCTCTAATCACCTGCCTCTCATTGCACTCCACGAGGAGCCTGCCTGTTACGCGAATGCAGTAAGAAGCCAAGGTAAGTTGCTAGCTAGCATTAAACTTATCTTATAAAAAACAATCAATCAATCATAATCACTAGTTAACTACACATGGTTGATGATATTAAAGGACTGTCATTGCTCCAACGTGTACCTAACCATAAACATCAATGCCTTTCTTAAAATCAATACACAAGTATATATTTTTAAACCTGCATATTTAGTTAATATTGCCTGCTAACATGAATTTATTTTAACTGGGTCAATTGTTTCACTTCTCTTGCAACAGAGTCAGGGTATATGCAGCAGTTTGGGCCACCTGGCTCGTTGCGAACTAATTTGCCAGAATTTTACGTAATTATGACATAACATTGAAGGTTGTACAATGTAACAGCAATATTTAGACTTAGGGATGCCACCCATTAGATAAAATACGGAATGGTTCCGTATTTCACTGAAATAATAAACGTTTTGTTTTCGTAATGATAGTTTCCGGATTCGACCATATTAATGACCTAAGGCTCGTATTCCTGCGTGTTATTATGTTACAACTAAGTTTCCTTATTTATTTGAGGCTAAATAGATTTTTATTGATGTATTATATTGAGTTAAAATAAGTGTTCATTCAGTATTGTTGTAATTGTCATTATTACAACAACAAAAAAGAAATCGGACGATTAATTGGTATCAGGGTTTTTGGTTCTCCAATAATCGGCATCGGAGTTGAAAAATCATAATCGGTCGACCTCTACCTTCAACTGCTCAAAATTTTATACAAAATATCCACAGGAAAGTATTGTTTACCCAAAGTTTTTTAGAGAGCTGGTATATGGTTCAGTTAATTTTATATTGGATAATTCGGGTCTTTCTCATCAATAGCTATTGAACCAAGCATTCCATGACAATGAAAATGGTATATTCTCAATCAAGGGGAGGATGGAGAACAATCCACATTTTTTTTTTTAAAGATTGAAATCCGAAAAAAACATTGAAATATATAAATTCACACAGTGTCAATTGTTTCCACCCTCCTAATTATCATGGCTAGCATAATATTGGACTAAAGAAGCTTAACATTACTCCTTAGACCAAGGACCTTACATGTTCTGTTTTAAAGGGCGAATTGGCTCTGGAAGCCAAAACAGCCAACTACTCCACCTAAAAGTGAATTGATTATCAATTGCGGTACGGTTCTAGAAACAGAAATCCCTCTGCTTTCATATCACATCAAAAGAATTTCACAAATGCAAAATACATATTTCCTTTACACGGTTTTAAGACAGTTGCAGCCGACAGTATTTTTCAGTGACAACTTGTTTGTTGCGTCTATCCTCCGTTCATACACAGGTGTTCTGAGACGCAGAATGCTAATTAGTACAGGTAGTCAGTCCACTCTGTCTTCCGTCTGGTTTCCATAAAGAGCTGCAATATGGCCATGTGGGAACATTAACTCTAAATGTGTGTATCAATTTAACATTTTAGTTAAAAAATAATAATATCTAGCTGATATTATGCTTCCCCCCCCCCCCCCCTACAGAAAACGCCTTCGTCCGATGACTCTTACAGTATGTGTAATATAATGGAACTGAGAGTCATGATAAGGGTTGCAGAGGGTCGGAAATTTCCCAGTAAATTTCCAGAATTTTTGCAGACATTTTCCAAGGGAAGTTAAGCCCTGGAATTCTGTTTAAATTCATCAAAAGAGTTAGCTTATAACAGTGAACCTTTTTTTGTGGGATTAAAATAAGGCAATTCTAGGTCTGGTGGCATATTTTAGTTAAACTATCCTCAATTCAATGGAATTGCAACCCTCTGCATGCACAGTGCGTTCTACCATCACATGTGCAGTGCACTCTTCCATCACATTACTACACTGTCTGAGACAGGGACTACATGCTTACTGGTAAGTCTTGATTACAATGCTGGGTGGGGTGACTATATTTTATGTGACATACATCATTTTTTTGTTAACTTGTAATTAGTAGCCTACAGCAAAGTGTGTTTAAATCATTTCTAACTTAACAATTTCTGCTAGTTAGTTATTGCTACCATGTGTGTTTTAACTTGCTTGAGCCTGCTAACTGAGTAGTGTTAATTCACCTGTTTCCATACATGTTTCATCTTAAAACATGTATCTTACAAAGGAATGGTTTAATCTAACTGTTTAACTATTTATCTGTACATGGAATTGTATATGGTATTTTTTTCTAATCTTTACATGAAAATGACATGGGCACTATCTGATGTATGGAGACATTTCACTGCAGCTAATGTAGAAGGAAAAGCTGTGTACATTTGCAAATAATGTGCCAAATCATATGGGAAGAATGCAACAAAGATACAGAATCATCTGGCCAAGTGCATAAAGTTCCATCAGCGCTCACAACAAGCAACGTCTGACAAAAGTCCCTCTAGTTCTATTCGAGGTGAGAATGATAAATCAGACACCTTATTGATAGCAAGAGCTCATTGTTCTCCTGGAATCCGAAGTTTGTTTGACTCAATGGAGGAACGTAGTCAGAGAAATGCTGATGAATGTCTTGCTCGAGCTGTGTATGCAACTGGTTCACCTCTGATACTCACAGGCAATGTGTATTGGAAGAGATTTCCGAATGTTCTTCACCCAGCATACACCCCTCCAACCAGACATGCTTTATCTACTCATTTGCTGGATGCAGAGTTCAAGTGAAAGTCAAGCGAATCATAGCGAAAGCAGACTGTATTGCAATCATCTTTCATGGGTGGTCGAATGTTCGTGGGCAAGGAATAATTAACTACATCATCACCCCTCAATCAGTATTCTACAAGAGCACAGGCGCAAGGGACAACATACACACCAGTCTCTACATTGCAGATGAGCTGAAGGCAGTCATCAATGACCTTGGATCACAGAAGGTATTTGCACTGGTGACAGACAATGCTGTGAACATGAAGGCTGCTTGGTCTAAAGTGGAGGAGTCCTACCCTCACATCAAACCCATTGGCTGTGCTGCACATGCATTGAATCTGCTCCTCAAGGAGAGCCAAGGAAATGGTTACGTATGTGAAGGGTCATCAAGTTACAGCAGCAATCTACCTCACCAAGCAAAGTGAGAAGAATAAGAGCACCACATTGAAGCTGCCCAGCAACACCCATTGGGGTGGTGTTGTGATCATGTTTTGATAGTCTCCTGGAGGGGAAGGAGTCTCTCCAAGAAATGGCCATATCACAGTCTGCCGATATGTACAGCCCCATGAAGAGGATACTCCTGGATGATGTATTTTGGGAGAGAGTGGTAAGCAGCCTGAAACTCCTGAAACGTATAGCAGTAGCCATTGCACGGATTGAGGGAGACAATGCCATCCTGTCTGATGTTCAGACTCTGCTTGCAGATGTAAGAGGAGAAATACGTACTGCCCTGCCCACTTCACTGTTGCTCCAAGCAGAGGAAACTGCAGTTCTGAAATACATCAAAAGATGTGAATACTTCTGCCTGAAGCCCATACATGTTGGACCCCAAGTATGCTGGCAAGAGCATCCTGATCAACAAGGCCTATGGTGTCATCATTACCATGTATATATGCCAATATGGCAGTCGTGCCAACATATCTCATCGGCCACCTGGTGGAAGGGACTTTGTGGATCTGAGGCTCTTTCCCGTTGCCTCAATCATCCTCCAAATCCCACCAACATCAGCTGCCCCAGAGTGCAACTGGTCCTTGTTTGGGAACACGCACACCAAAGCACGCAACAGGCTGACCAATACAAGGGTTGAAAAATTGGTGTCCATCCGGGCAAATTTTAGGCTTTTTGAGCCTGACAACGAGCCATCCTCAACAAGGTTGGAAAGTGACAGTGAAGATGAGGCCTCAGAGTCTGATGTTCAAGAGGTGGACATTGAGGTCCAAGGAGAAGACATGGAAGCCTGAGAGGAAGACAACCAAAGCTTTAGTTTCTAGACTCATTTTACAGATGTATGTTGAAAATGTTTTTGGGAGATGTGATGGATCATTCAATATTCCTTTTTGTTGTTGAGTGAAATCATCCCATGTGAAGAGTCAACTCATTTAATTAAAGTTCAATTTGTAACTAAATTATGTATTTTTTTTTTATTGGAAGGATTTAATAATTTGCAATTATGTCTACTTATGTGGCAAAAGGTCGCAAAGTTCAAGGGGGCCGAATACTTTCGCAAGGCACTGTATATATGGTAAATATATAGCGATCACTGCCTCATTGTCTGCATCCGTAATGGGTCAGCGGTCAAACGACCTCCACTCATCACTGTAAAACGCTCCCTGAAACACTTCAGCGAGCAGGCCTTTCTAATCGACCTGGCCGGGGTATCCTGGAAGGATATTGATCTCATCCCGTCAGTAGAGGATGCCTGGATATTTTTTTTAAATGCCTTCCTAACCATCTTAAATAAACATGCCCCATTCAAGAAATGTAGAACCAGGAACAGATATAGCCCTTGGTTCTCCCCAGACCTGACTGCCCTTAACCAACACAAAAACATCCTATGGCGTTCTGCATTAGCATCGAACAGCCCCCGTGATATGCAGCTGTTCAGGGAAGCTAGAAACCATTATACACAGGCAGTTAGAAAAGCCAAGGCTAGCTTTTTCAAGCAGAAATTTGCTTCCTGCAACACTAACTCAAAAAAGTTCTGGGACACTGTAAAGTCCATGGAGAATAAGAACACCTCCTCCCAGCTGCCCACTGCACTGAAGATAGGAAACACTGTCACCACTGATAAATCCACCATAATTGAGAATTTCAATAAGCATTTTTCTACGGCTGGCCATGCTTTCCACCTGGCTACTCCTACCCCGGTCAACAGCACTGCACCCCCCACAACAACTCGCCCAAGCCTTCCCCATTTCTCCTTCTCCCAAATCTGCTCAGCTGATGTTCTGAATGAGCTGCAAAATCTGGACCCCTACAAATCAGCCGGGCTAGACAATCTCGACCCTTTCTTTCTAAAATTATCTGCCAAAATTGTTGCCACTCCTATTACTAGTCTGTTCAACCTCTCTTTCGTGTCGTCTGAGATTCCCAAAGATTGGAAAGCAGCTGCGGTCATCCCCCTCTTCAAAGGGGGTGACACTCTTGACCCAAACTGCTACAGACCTATATCTATCCTACCATGCCTTTCTAAGGTCTTCGAAAGCCAAGTCAACAAACAGATTACCGACCATTTCGAATCTCACCATACCTTCTCTGCTATGCAATCTGGTTTCAGAGCTGGTCATGGGTGCACCTCAGCCACGCTCAAGGTCCTAAATGATATCTTAACCGCCATCGATAAGAAACATTACTGTGCAGCCGTATTCATTGATCTGGCCAAGGCTTTCGACTCTGTCAATCACCACATCCTCATCGGCAGACTCGACAGCCTTGGTTTCTCAAATGATTGCCTCGCCTGGTTCACCAACTACTTCTCTGATAGAGTTCAGTGTGTCAAATCGGAGGGTCTGCTGTCCGGACCTCTGGCAGTCTCTATTGGGGTGCCACAGGGTTCAATTCTTGGACCGACTCTCTTCTCTGTATACATCAATGAGGTCGCTCTTGCTGCTGGTGAGTCTCTGATCCACCTCTACGCAGATGACACCATTCTGTATACTTCTGGCCCTTCTTTGGACACTGTGTTAACAACCCTCCAGACAAGCTTCAATGCCATACAACTCTCCTTCCGTGGCCTCCAATTGCTCTTAAATACAAGTAAAACTAAATGCATGCTCTTCAACCAATCGCTACCTGTCCCTACCCGCCTGTCCAACATTACTACTCTGGACGGCTCTGACTTAGAATACGTGGACAACTACAAATACTTAGGTGTCTGGTTAGACTGTAAACTCTCCTTCCAGACCCATATCAAACATCTCCAATCCAAAGTTAAATCTAGAATTGGCTTCCTATTTCGCAACAAAGCATCCTTCACTCATGCTGCCAAACATACCCTTGTAAAACTGACCATCCTACCAATCCTCGACTTTGGCGATGTCATTTACAAAATAGCCTCCCTACTCAACAAATTGGATGCAGTCTATCACAGTGCAATCCGTTTTGTCACCAAAGCCCCATATACTACTCACCATTGCGACCTGTACGCTCTCGTTGGCTGGCCCTCGCTTCATACTCGTCGCCAAACCCACTGGCTCCATGTCATCTACAAGACCCTGCTACGTAAAGTCCCCCCTTATCTCAGCTCGCTGGTCACCATTGCATCTCCCACCTGTAGCACACGCTCCAGCAGGTATATCTCTCTAGTCACCCCCAAAACCAATTCTTTCTTTGGCCGCCTCTCCTTCCAGTTCTCTGCTGCCAATGACTGGAACGAACTACAAAAATCTCTGAAACTGGAAACACTTATCTCCCTCACTAGCTTTAAGCACCAACTGTCAGAGCAGCTCACAGATTACTGCACCTGTACATAGCCCACCTATAATTTAGCCCAAACAACTACCTCTTTCCCTACTGTATTTAATTTATTTATTTATTTTGCTCCTTTGCACCCCATTATTTTTATTTCTACTTTGCACATTCTCCCATTGCAAATCTACCATTCCAGTGTTTTACTTGCTATATTGTATTTACTTTGCCACCATGGCCTTTTTGCCTTTACCTCCCTTATCTCACCTCATTTGCTCACATCGTATATAGACTTGTTTATACTGTATTATTGACTGTGTGTTTGTTTTACCCCATGTGTAACTCTGTGTCGTTGTATGTGTCGAACTGCTTTGCTTTATCTTGGCCAGGTCGCAATTGTAAATGAGAACTTGTTCTCAACTTGCCTACCTGGTTAAATAAAGGTGAAATAAAAAAATAAAATAAATCCAATGCAAAAAACATCTACATTTAAATGGTATTCATTTTAATTTGCATATATTTCCGTCAATTCCCATATATATTCCTGTTAATTCCCACGGAAAGTTTCCACCTCTGAATAGTCCCCAAAATGTGCAACCCTAGTCATGATCAAGGGCTATGTCATGGTATGGTTGATTCAATAGCTATTGAGGAGCAAACCGAATATCCAATATAAAACTAACTTTTCCCCTGTGCTGAACTGAACCATATACCTACCAGCTCTCTAAAAAGTTGAGTAAACAATACTTTCCTGTGGATATTTTGTCTCAAATTTCAAGCAGCTGATGGACAAACCGCACAGACAACCGGTAGATTAAGTTTAAATATAATTTTACTCAACATTCGGGCTTATAAGGAACATCTTAAAATATTTTTCAGGCATTAGTATAAGGCTATATATACCCATTTATTGTGTATTAAAGCCTGATTAATCAGACTAGGCATTTTCAAAAGTATTAGCTATGTTTGCCTAAAACTAAGGATTTATATAGCTACTTTCCATTAAATACAATTTATTCATATTATTTATATGATATTAAATAAACATTCAAGCCACAATTTGACGCAGACAAGTTCCTAAACCTCCATATTGCGTCCTTTAAGTTAACTCTGTTTTTTCTGCCACTAGATTGGAAATGTTGGACACAGTCCAAATTCGGCGCAGAGGTGCCCAAGACTTCGAGGCATATTATGATTATGCATGCGCTATGCAGGACTCAGTCCCATTGCCAGCAGTCAAGGCAAACCTGAGTCAAGGGATGCTTGACTTTAACGGGGATCGGCTCAAACTGACAGACTGGACACCCATACTCAACTCTCTGACCATCAATAAACAGCTACAACATGTTGCAGTCAGAAGCTGCTACCAAAGTGGTCTCGGCATCGGAGAGCCAGGTAAACATCAAGTTGGCTAAACAACTTGAAGTAGGAGCCCCTTGCTTTATAACCTATCCTTATTCCTTGTACGGTCTCTTCTCATGACCTTTCTCAGAAAGGTACAGGGCTGGCAATAGGAAGAAGATTCCAGCCATCCGCTCCAAGGAGATGACGTTCAAACTGTGTAAAGCACTCAGGGAGTGTCTGACAGCTTCACCAAACCTCAAGACCCTCCAACTCCATGGTCTTCCATTTAGAGAGAGAGACCTTATCACTCTTACCAAGGTAGCAAGTTGCAGAGGAAGATTCACCTGAACCAACTTAAGGTTCTGCAAGGCACCCACTAATGCTAGTTTGTTGTTATTCCAGGGTTTAGCCAAAAGTGTCTCTTTGGAAAATCTCTCTTTGGCTCATTGTCCTATAGCAGACGAGGGGTTAGAAGGTGAGTGAGACGTAGTGGGAAAATGTGTTCTTGTGTGCAAGTTATGACCACATTATCTTTTTTGTCTGATTTGGTGTTTTCTAATGTTCAGCTATCTGCCAGAGTGTGAAGTACTCTCCATCTATAAAGACAGTGGATTTCACAGGCTGCAATCTGACCTGGAGAGGAGCGGAGCATATGGCCAACATCATCAAGGTACTGGACCTCTGTTATGAGCTTAGTCTTACCAAGCCTTCCTTTGCAAATATTTATATATACACTAGATGACTGATCGGAGGCGCTGTGTTGAAGCCACTGTGCCTCCATCTTGGCACTCCCCACTGTTTGTAAAAAATATTTTGGCTGTAGAAATGCATTTATTAATGTCTACATTAGTTTTTCCACGTTTATTCTATTACAGACACCGTACTGCATACTTTTAAATTATATTATGAGATATAAATAAAAATATAAACGCAACATGTAAAGTGTTGGTCCCATGTTTCATGAGCTGAAATAAAAGATCCCAGAAATGTTCCATATGCACCAAAAGCTTATTTCTCTCAAATTGTGTGCACATTTGTTTACATCCCTACTGTATTCCCAGTCATGTGAAATCCATAGATTAGAGGCTCATTTATTTCAATTGACTGATTTCCTTATTTGACCCTTATCTCAGTAAAATCTTAGAAATTGTTGTACTTTATTGTGCCAGTGACACATTTTTAGTTGTTTTGGCTCTACTCCAGCACTTTGGAATAATAAAATGACTGAGGTTAAATGGCAGACTGTCACCTTTAATTTAAGGGTATTTACATACACATTGGGTGAGCTGTTTAGAAATTAGAGCACTTTATTTTTTACATAGTCCACTCATTTTAGGGGACCAAAAGTATTGGGGCAAATTCACTTGTGTATTAAAGTAGTCAAAAGTTGATTTAGAATATGTCTCAACACTTCTACATTAATGTGGATGCTACCATGATTACAGATAGTCCTGAATGAATCGTGAATAATGATGAGTGAGAAAGTTACAGACAAGTTTCACCCGCTGTGGATGTAAATACCCTCAAATTAAAGCTAACAGCCTGCACTTGAACCTCATTGGCATTGTATCATTTTAATTTCAAAGTGCTGGAGTACAGAGCCAAAACGACAACAAATGTCATTGTCCCAATACTTTTGTAGCTCACACGGAAAGTATTCAGACCACTTGACTTTTTCAAAATGTTGTTACGTTACAGCCTTATTCTAAAATTGATTAAATACATACAAATTCTCAGCAATCTACACACAATACCCCATAATCACAAAAAAAAAACAGTTTTGATTGGAGTCCACCTGTGGTAAATTCAATTGATTGGACATGATTTGGAAAGTCACACACCAGTTTTATATAAGGTCCCACAGTTGACTGCATGTCAGAGCAAAAACCAAACCATGAGGTCAAAGGAATTGTTTGTAGAGCTCCGAGACAGGATTGTGTCAAGGCACAGATCTGGGGAAGGGTACCAAAGCCTTTCTGCAGCATTGAAGGTCCCCATGAACACAGTGGTCCCCCATCATTCTTAAATGGAACAAGTTTGGAACCACCAAGACTCTTCCAGGGAGGTGAACAAGAACCCAATGGTCACTCTGACAGAGCTATAAAGTTTATCTGTGGAGATGGGAGAACCTTCCAGAAGGACAACCATCTCTGCAGCACTCCACTAATCAGGCTTTATGGTAGAGTGGCCAGACATAAGCCACTCCTCAGTAAAATGCACATGACAGCCTGCTTGGAGTTTGCCAAAAGGCACCTAAAAATTCTCTGACCACGAGAAACAAGATTCTCTGGTCTGATGAAATCAAGATTGAACTGCTTGACTTAATTGCCAAGTGTCACAGTGGAGGAAACCTGGCACCATCCCTACAGTGAAGCATGGTGGTAGCAGCATCATGCTGTGGGGATGTTTTTCAGCAGCAGGGACTGGGAGACTAGTCAGGATCGAGGCAAAGATGAGCGGAGGAAAGTACAGAGAGATCCTTGATGAAAACCTGCTTCAGAGCGCTCAGGAACTCAGACTGGGGCGAAGGTTCACCTTCCAACAGGACAACGACCCTAAGCACACAGCCAAGACAATGCAGAAGTGGCTTCGGGACAAGTGTCTGAATGTCCTTGAGTGGCCCAGCCAGAGCCCGATCTAACATCTCTGGAGAGACCTGAAAATAGCTGTGCAGCAACGCACCCCATCCAACCTGACAGGGCTTGAGAGGATCTGCAGAGAAGAATGGTAGAAACTCCCCAAATACAGGTGTGCCAAGCTTGTAGCGTCATGCCCAAGAAGACAAAAGGCTGTAATCGCTGCCAAAGGTGCTTCAACATAGTACTGAGTAAAGGGTCGGAATACTTATGTCAATGTGATATTTCAGTTTAAAAAATATATATAAATTAGAAAATAATTCTAAACCTGTTTTTGCATTGTCATTATGGAGTATTGTGTGTCGATTTGATGAGGGTAAAAAAAACTATTTAATGCATTTTAGAATAAGGCTGTAACCTAACAAAAAATTTGGAAAAAGTCAAGGGATTTGAATACTTTCCAAAGGTGGAGGGTCTGTCATGGTCTGGGGTGGTGTGTCACAGCATCATGGGACTGAGCTTGTCATTGCAGGCAATCTCAACGCTGTGCGTTACAGGGAAGACATCCTCATGTGGTACCCTTCCTGCAGGCTCATCCTGACATGACCCTCCAGCATGTCACCAGCCATACTGCTCATTCTGTGCGTGATTTCCTGCAAGACAGGAATGTCAGTGTTCTGCCATGGCCAGCGACGAGCCTGGATCTCAATCCCATTCAGCATGTCTGGGACCCAGAAATGTCTGGGAACTTGCAGGTGCCTTGGTGAAAGAGTGGGGTAACATCTCACAGCAAGAACTGGCAAATCTGGTGCAGTCCATGAGGAAGAGATGCACTGCAGTACTAAATGCAGCTGGTGGCCACACCAGATACTGACTGTAATTTTTTATTTTGACCCCCCCTTTCTTCAGGGACACATTCCATTTCTGTTAGTCACATGTCTGTGGAACTTGTTCAGTTTATGTCTCAGTTGATGAATCGTGTTATGTTTATACAAATATTTATACATGTTAAGTTTTCTGGGGAAAAAACGCAGTTGACAGTGAGGATGTTACTTTTTTTGCGAAGTTATAAACTACTGTTCAAAAGTTTGGGGTCACAAATGTCCTTTTCCATGAAAACATACATGAAATGAGTTGCAAAATTAATAGGAAATATAGGCAAGACATTGACAAGGTTATAAATAATGATTTTTAATTGAAATAATAATTGTGTCCTTCAAACTTTGCTTTTGTCAAAGAATCGTCCATTTGCTGCAATTGCAGCCTTGCAGACCTTTGGCAATCTATTTGTCAATTTGTTGAAGTAATCTGAAGAAATTTCCCCCCATGCTTCCTGAAGCACTTCCCACAAGTTGGATTGGCTTGATGGGCACTTCTTACTTATCATACGGTCAAGCTTCTTCCACAACAGCTCAATAAGGTTGAGATCAGGTAACTGTGCTGGCCACTCCATTATAGACAGAATACCAGCTGACTGCTTCTTCCCTAAGTAGTTATTGCATAGTTTGGAGCTGTGCTTTGGGTCATTGTCCTGTTGTAGGAGGAAATTGGCTCCAATTAAGCGGTGTCCACAGGGTATGGCATGTCGTTGCAAAATGGAGTGATGGGTCTTGAAGAAGGAAGGCTATTTTACCCTGTACAAATTTCCAACTTTAGCACCCCCAGAACATCACATTGCCTCCACCATGCTTGACAGATGGCGTCAAGCACTCCTCCAGCATCTTTTCATTTTTTCTGCGTTTCACGAATGTTCTTCGTGATCCGAACACCTCAAACTTAGATTTGTCTGTCCAGTGTCTGTGTTCTTTTGCCCATCTTAATCTTATCTTATTATTGGCCAGTCTGAGATATGGCTTTTTCTTTGCAACTTTGTCTAGAAGGTCAGCACCCCGGAGTTGCCTCTTCACTGTTGACGTTGAGACTGGTGTTTTGCGGGTACTATTTAATGAAGCTGCCAGTTGAGGATTTACGAGGCATCTGTTTCTCAAACTAGACACTAATGTACTTGTACTCTTGCTGAGTTATGCACCGTTGCCTCCCACTCCTCTTTCTATTCCTGTTAGGGCCAGTTTGCGCTGTTCTGTGAAGGGAGTAGTGGCAATTTCTTGCATGGAATGGCCTTCAAGTTTCAGAAGAAAGTGCTTTGTTTCTGGCCATTTTAAGCCTGTAATCGAACCCACAAATGCTGATGCTCCAGATACTCAACTAGTCTAAAGAAGGCCAGATTTAATGATTATTTAATGAGCACAACAGTTTTCAGCTGTGCTAACATAATTGCAAAAGGGTTTCTAATGATCAATTAGCCTTTTTGAAATTATACTTGGATTAGCTAACACAACGTGCGATTGGAACACAGGTGTGATGGTTGCTGATAATGGGCCTCTGTACGCCTATGTAGAAATTCCATAAAAAATCTGCCGTTTCCAGCTACAATAGTTAATGTTGTAAATGACTATCTACACTGTATTTCTGATCAATTTGATGTTATTTTAATGGACAAAAAATTTGCTTTTCTTTCAACAATAAGGACATTTCTAAGTGAGCGGTAGTGTACGTACATTTTTCTTTATTTTTTACTATTTTCTACTTGGTTGAATAATAGTGAAGGCATCAAATCTATGAAATAACACATGGAATCTTGTAATAACCAAAAAGTGTTAAACAAATCTAAATATATTTTGTATTTGAAATTCTTCAAATAGCCACCCTTTGCCTCTGACATCTTTGCACACTCTTGGCATCCTCTCAACCAGCTTCACCTGGAATGCTTTTCCAACCGCCTTGAAGGGTTCCCACATATGCTGAGCACTTGTTGTCTGCTGTTCCTTCACTCTGCGGTCCAACTCATCCCAAACCATCTCAATTGGGTTGAGGTCGGGTGATTGTGGAGGCCAGGTCATCTGATGCAGTACTCCATCATCCTTCTTCTTGGTCAAATAGCTCTTACACAGCCTGCATATGTGTTTTGGGTCATTGTCCTGTTGAAAAACAAATGATAGTCCCACTAAGTGCAAACCAGATGAGATGGCGTATCGCTGCAGAATGCTGTGGTAGCCATGCTGGTTAAGTGTGCCTTGAATTCTAAATAAATCAGTGTCACCAGCAAAGCACCATCACATCTCCTCCATGCTTCACGGTGGGAACCAGACTTGCGAAGATCATCCGTTCACCTACTCTGCATCTCACAAAGACATGGTGGTTGGAACCAAAAATCTCAAATTTGGACTCATCAGACCAAAGAACAAATTTCCACCGGTCCAATGTTCATTTCTCTTGTTTCTTGGCCCAAGCAAGTCTCTTCTTATTGGTCTCCTTTTATTAATGGTTTCTTTGCAGCAGTTTGACAATGAAGGCCTGATTCACACAGTCTCCTCTGAACAGTTGATTTTGAGATGTGTCTGTTCCTTGAACTCTGAAGCATTTATTTGGGCAGAAATTTTCTGAGGCTGGTAACTCTAATGAACTCATCCTCTGCAGCAGAGAACTCTGGGTCTTCCTTTCCTGTGGCGGTCCTCATGAGTCAGTTTCACCATAGTGCTTGATGGTTTTTCAAATCAAACTTTATTTTTTCACATGCGCCGAATACAGTCGGTGTATTCCTTACCGTGAAATGCTTACTTATAGGCACTTAACCAACAGTGCCGTTCAAGAAAGAGGTATGAAAATATTTTCCAAATAATCTAAAGTAACACAATAAAATAACGAGGCTTTCTACAGGGGGTGCCGGTACAGAGTCGATGTGCGGTGGTACAGGTTAGTCGAGGTAATTTGTACATGTAGGTAGGGGTGAAGTGACTATGCATAGATAATAAACAGCGAGTAGCAGCAGTGTAAAAAAACAAATGTAGGGGGGTGATAATGTAAATAGTCCGGGTGGCCATTTGAGTAATTGTTCAACAGTCTTATGGCTTGAGGGTAGAAACTGTTAAGGAGCCTTTTGGTCTGAGACTTGGTGCTCCGGTAGTGCTTGCCGTGCGGTAGCAGAGCGAACAGTCTATGACTTGGCTGACTGGAGTCTGGCAATTTTTGGGGCTTTCCTTTGACCATGCCTAGTATATAGGTCTTGGATGGCAGGGAGCTTGGCCCCAGTGATGTAATGGGCCGTACGCACTACCCTCTATCGCGCCTTACGGTCAGATGCCGAGCAGTTGCCATACCAGGCGGTGATGCAACCGGTCAGGATGCTCTCAATGGTGCTGCTGTTAATGGGGGCCTGTTCGGCCCGCCTTTTCCTGAAGTCCTTGATCCGCTCCTTTTGTTTTGCTCACATTGAGGGAGAGGTTGTTGTCCTGGCACTACACTGGCAAGGTCTCTTACCTCCTCCCTATAGGCTCTCTCATCGTTTTCGTGATCAGACCTACCACTGTTGTGTCATCAGCAAACAGGGAGTACAGTAGGGGACTAAGGGAGTACAGTAGGGGACTAAGCACGCACCCCTGAGGGGCCCCAGTGTTGAGGATCAGCGTGGAAGACATGTTGTTGCCTACCTTTACTAACTGGGGGCGGCCTATCAGGAAGTCCATGATCCAGTTGCAGAGGGTAGTGTTTAGTCCCAGTGTCCTTAGCTTAGTGATGAGCTTCGTGGGCACTATGGTGTTGAATGCTGAGCTGTCGTTCAACAGAATTCTCACATAGGTGTTTATTTTGTCCAGGTGGGAAAGGGCAGTGTAGAGTGCAGTAGAGATTACATCATCTGTGGATCTGTTTGGCGGTATATGAATTGGAGTGGGTCTAGGGTATCTGGGAGGATGCTGTTGATGTGAGCCATGACCAGCCTTTCAAAGTACTTCATGGCTACCGAAGCGAGTGCTACGGGGCGGTACCTTCGTTCCCTTGGGCACAGGGACTATGGTGGTCTGCTTGATACATGTAGGTATTACAGACTCCATCAGGGAGAGGTTGAAAATGCCAATGAATACACTTTCCAGTTGGTCAGCGCATGCTTTGAGTCCCAGTCCTGGTAATCCGTCTGGCCCCGCTGCTTTGTGAATGTTGACATGTTTAAAGGTCTTGCTCACATCTGCTACCGAGAGCGTTATCACACAGTCGTCCGTAACAGCTGATGCTCTCATGCATGCTTCATTTTTGCTTGCCTCGAAGCGAGCATAAAATGCATTTAGCTTGTCTGGTAGGCTTGCGTCACTGGGCAGCTCACAGCTTTGTTTCCCTTTGTAGTCCATAATAGTTTTCAAGCCCTGCCACATCCGCCGAGCGTCAGAGCTGGTGTAGTAGGATTCGATCTTAATCCTGTATTGATGCTTTGCCTGTTTGATGGTTCGTCTGAGGGCGTATCGGGATTTCTTATAAGCGTCGGGATTAGTGTCCCTTTCCTTGAAAGCTCTTGCCTTTAGCTCGATGCGAATGTTGCCTGTAATCCATGGCTTCTGGTTGGGATATGTACGTACGGTCACTGTGGGGATGACTTTGTCTATGCACTTATTGATGAAGCCAGTGACTGATGTGGTATACTCCTCAATGCCATTAGATGAATCCCGGAACATATTCCAGTCTGTGCTAGCAAAACAGTCCTGTAGCGTAGCATCCTCATCATCTGACCACTTCCGTATTGAGCGAGTTACTAGTATTTCCTGCTTTAGTTTTTGCTTGTAAGAAGGAATCAGGAGGATAGAATTATGGTCAGATTTGCCAAATGGAGGGCGAGGGAGAGCTTTGTATGAGTCTCTGTGTGTGGAGTAAAGGTGGTCTATTGTTTATTTTCCTCTTGTTTCCAATTATTGCACGTTGGCCAATAGAACGGATGGCAGTGGGGGTTTACTCACTTGCCTATGAATTCTCAGAAGGCAGCCCGACCGCCGCCCCCTTTTTCTCCGTCTTTCCTTCACGCAAATGACGGGGATTTTGGCCTGTTCCCGAGAAAGCGGTATTTCCTTCACGTCGGACTTGTTAAAGAAAAAAATCTTTGTTGAGGTGAGTAATCGCTGTTCTGATGTCCAGAAGTTATTTTCGGTCATAAGAGACGGTAGCTGCAACATTATGTACAAAAAAAGTTACAAACAACGCAAAAAAGCCACCAAAATAGCACAGTTGGTTAGGAGCACGTAAAAGGGCAGCCATCTCCGGCACCATTATTCTTTTTCGACTGCATTTGAAGAAACATTCAAAGTTCTTGAAATGTTCCGCATTGACTGATGTCTCAAAGTAATGATGGACTGTCGTTTTTCTTTGCTTATTTGAGCTGTTCTTGCTTTAATATGGACTTAGTCTATTTGCTAAAATACCATGTTCTGTATACCATCTCTACCTTGTCACAACACAACTGATGGCCTCAAACGCATTAAGAAGGAAAGAAATTCCACAAATGTACTTTTAACAATGCACACCTGCTAATTTTAATGCATTCCAGGTGACTACCACATGAAGCTGGTTGAGAGAATGCCTAGAATGTGCAAAGCTGTCATCAAGGCAAAGGGTGACTTTGCTTACTACATGATTCCATATGTGTTATTTCATAGTTTTGATGTCTTCAATATTATTCTATAAGGTAGAAAATAGTAAAAATAAAGAAAAACCCTTGAATGAGTAGGTGTGTCCAAACTTTGGACTGGTACTGTACATACACACATTTTCCTTAAAGTATAATTTTTTTGAGAACTAATGTTCCTGTCCCCACTATAACAAAAGTATTACATGTAATTTTTTTATTTTAATACTTTTAATTGAGAGACTGTAGAATTCCATTAATTCCTATGGAGGACCGCTCCTACTGGGGAGCACCAATATGGCCAACCGGTGGCTTCAAAGCCGCACAATGGCTAGCAATCCAAGATTTATATACTCTGAGTATACAAAACATTAAGAACACTTGCTTTTCCCATGACCGACCAGGTAAATCCAGGTGAAAGCTAGGATCACTTATTGATGTCACTTGTTAAATCCACTTCAGTCAGTGTAGATGACTGTGAAGAGATCTGTTAAAGTAGGTTTTTTAAGCCTTGACACACAATTGATAAATGGAATGAGTATGTGTGCCATCTGTGACTGTCATTACAGTGAGCTCTGTTTCCCTCTAGTGGGGATGGTCAGTATGACATACTCAGAGAAGATCTGTATTGAAGTCATTACACATTCAACAATTGGGCAGAATCGTGCATCCTTGTTGTGTGGTGTTTGGGGTTGTGTGTGTGACCTCCAATTTACTGACCTCTCCCCTGCATTGCAGCATCAGGCAATGCGGAGGCACAGTGCAGCCTGGGCCGAATCTCTGAGGTACAGGAGGCCTGAATTCGAGGGCATGGGAGGCCTCCGCCGGGTCACTCTCAACTGCAACACCCTGGTGGGAGACAGAGGGGCGGCCGCCCTCGCACAGGAACTGGCTGAGGACCTCTGGGTCAAAGGTCAGAGGACATGTTCAGTCTCATTGACCCACTTTCAAGTCAAGTTTCCTTGGGCTCGAATCCAGGGTTGTGTATATTAAGGAACACTATATCAAAACTTCTTTGTTAATAGTGCTATTGACTGTAGTTTTTTGCATTGTTTTCCTAGCCTTGGATCTGCAGAAGTGTGGTTTGTCCAACGATGGGACACGGTCTCTGCTGGAGGCTCTAAAGTCCAACTCTACTCTCTGTGTCCTGGATATCAGGAGGAACCCCTTGGTGGGTAAGTTCCAACTGACACTGCTCTGATTGGATGGGATTGTTTTACTCATGGCACCTGTCAAAAGGGTATATTTTGGAAGTAGACATCTCAGAATGATCATATGGGGCGGCGGGGTAGCCTAGTGGTTAGAGCGTTGGACTAGTAACAGGAAGGTTGCAAGTTCAAACCCCCGAGCTGACAAGGTACAAATCTGTCGTTCTGCCCCTGAACAGGCAGTTAACCCACTGTTCCTAGGCTGTCATTGTAAATAAGAATTTGTTCTTAACTGACTTGCCTAGTTAAATAAAAATAAAATATCTACTCGTTTTGCAGTTTTTTCCTTTGAGAGTTTGTTATAGGCCTAACACGAGTGGTTCTTACTCCTCTCCTCCTCGCACAGACAACGACCTGATGAAGTCTGTGATCGAAAGAGTTCTCATGAACGCTAATGGTCAATCCTCTCAGGTAGGGATACATTTTCTCCTGGCCTATCTGGCTATTAAAGTAAACATACATACATACTGTATTATACATGTGTGAAGATGTGTCTTGGGGTTGATGATGGTGGTTTCTCAGTAGTATGTGCTCCGTGTTTTATGTTGTAGTACTCCTGGATCAAGCCCCCAGCCCTCAAAGACTCACAGAAACCTCCAATCCTTAAGAGAAGAATACTGGGAAATACAGCTAGAGGAAAAGCAACATTTAGGATAGGTACTTTTGATCATCAACTCTCAAGGGAGTAGATATTTGTTTCCAAGGCATTCTCTCTTTGACCTTTGCCCCCCCAGTGATGCAGAGATGTGCCCACAGTCGTGTTCATTATAGGCTCCAAACGGAAAACAATGGACTGAAATATAGAGGGCCCACCTAGACTTGTCCAATAGGAAACATTTATTTTGTTTCCGGTTGCATTCCATAATGAACACAATCCAGGTCACTGTTAACTCTCCCTTAGCCATCAGCCTCTCAATACTAAGCCTCCAAACACACAGTCACCCTGTGGTACTATACACTATAACAGTGGATATGTTTTAAATGGGTAAATGTAACTAGAGCCACCACATCCTTTCTGGAGCTAGGAAGTAGCATTACGGTTGCCCGGTATCTAAAAGTCTAATAGCGGTAGTTAACCAATAGTAAATACATGTAACTAACTCTGGCATCCTCTCTCTTTGCTTGCTACCAGTGTACGTAATGCTTTGTTTGACATGTGTGACGTATCCAGTTTCATATCGTGTTGAGATGAAACTTCCCTATGTAGTTACCATACGAATGAACCCTGTGATGTTCTATTAATAATCACATTATTTTCAACTGCCGACCTATCATTTCCTGCTGGCGTTGACCATATATGGTTCTGCCCCAGGTCCTCGCAGGTTGTCGTTGGCCGGTAGGCGGAGTCCAGTTGTTGCCCAGCAGCCACACCCCTGCTCCAGCAGGTGTATCCCATGGCGCACTGCAGAACGTGCTGGACGACAGAGGTAAGGGCAGTCGTTGAGGAGAATGACTACAGGAATCTTCCTCCTACAAGATGAAACGCCTTTATTTATCTTAATTTCAATAATAAAGACTAAAATCAACTTCCATTGTCCTCCATGAGTGGTTGAATATCCTCTTCTTTTCATGTCCTTTCATGTCCTCCTATCTTGACAGAGGACTTCCTCCAGGTAATACAGTGGCAGAGCAGAGCTTTGAGGTAAGCAATCAATTTGTCTAACACACTGTTAGAGACTAATTCTGACACTTTCTGGCCACATGTAATCGATATGTGCCTGGCCTGTGTTGTGGTCATATGTTCTGTTGATGTCTAATATATGGTCTTCTTCAGGGGGCTGCCACTGTCAAGGTGACAATGGAGACTGAGTCAGAGGAGGAGGGAGAGGAGGAAGCGGTTGAGACAGAAAGTCTGTCACCACTTAGTCTTCATGAGAGGATCACTGTCAGACAGTACAGACGTGTACAGGTAAAGCCCATATGGTAGCAGACAGTGCACATGCTGTACTTAGTGGGGCATTTTGAAAATGGATTACTTCAAACTGAGGTGCATCCTGATTGACAAGCCCCACAAACACCAGGCATGTTTTCTCTCCCACTGACTGACGGGCAGGCAGACATACTGACACGGGTGTTTTGATTTGACAGTGATGGAGTGCAGTTCTCCTGTTTTTCCTACAGGTGGAGCTGGAGGAGTGTCGGCTCAGACTAGCAGAGGAAAGGAGGGCCAGAGTGAAGGCAGACACTCGTCTCATGGAGGTACGGACTGTCATCCCAATCTTTTGTACTAGTAAGACTAAAATGCAGAGTATACAATATTCTACCATTTTTGTGAGAAGATGGTATGACTTGCATACATGTACAGTACCAGTCAAAGGTTTGGACACTACTCATTCAAGGATTTTTCTTTATTTGTACTATTTTATACATTGTAGAATAATAGTGAAGACATCCAATCTATGAAATAACATATGGAATCATGTAGTAAATACAAAATTGTTAAACAATTCAAAATTTATTTTATATTTGAGATTCTTCAAAGTAGCCACCCATTGCCTTGATGACAGCTTTGCACACTCTTGGCATTCTCTCAACCAGCTTTATGAGGTAGTCACCTGGAATGCATTTCAATTAACAGGTGTGCCTTGTTAAAAGTACATTTGTCAAATGTATTTCCTTAATGCGTTTGAGCCAATCAGTTGTGTTGTGACAAGGTAGGGGTGGTTTACAGAAGATAGCCCTATTTGGTAAAAGACCAAGTCTTTATTTTTTTCACATTTTATTTAACCAGGTAGGCTAGTTGAGAACAAGTTCTCATTTGCAACTACGATCTGGCCAAGATAAAGCAAAGCAGTTCGACACATACAACAACACAGAGTTACACATGGAATAAACAAACACAGTCAATAATACAGTAGAAAAATCTATATACAACATGTGCAAATGAGGTAGGATAAGAGAGGTAAGGCAATAAATAGGCCATGGTGGCGAAGTAATTACAGTATAGCAATTAAACACTGGAATGGTAGAATGTGCAGAAGATGACTGTGCAAGTAGAAATACTGGGGTGCAAAGGAGCAAGATGAAAAAATAAATACAGTATGGGGATGAGGTAGATTGGATGGGATATTTACAGATGAGCTATGTACAGGGGCAGTGATCTGTGAGCTGCTCTGACAGCTGGTGCTTAAAGTTAGTGAGGGAAGGAAGAGTCTCCAGCTTTAGTGATTTATGGCAAGAGCAGCTCAAATAAGACAAGAGGAACTACAGTCCATCATTACTTTCAGACATGAAGGTCAGTCATTGCAGAACATTTTAAGAACTGAACGTTTCTTCAAGTGCAGTTGCAAAAACCAAGCGCTATGTTGAAACTGGCTCTAATGAGGACCGCCACAGGAAAGGAAGACCCAGAGTTACCTCTGCTGCAAAGGATAAGTTCATTAGTTACCAGCTTCAGAAATTGCAGCCCAAATAAGTAACCGATCCATCTCAACATCAACTGTTCAGAGAAGACTGAGTTAATCAGACCTTCAAGGTCGAATTGCTATAAAGAAACCACTACTAAAGGACACCAATATGAAGAAGAGACGTGCTTGGGCCAAGAAACACGAGCAATGGACATTAGACCGGTGGAAATCTGTCCTTTTGGTCTGAGTCCAAATTTGATATTTTTGGTTCCAACCGCCGTTTCTTTGAGATGCAGAGTAGGTGAACGGGATGACCTTCGCATGTCTGGTTCCCACAGTGAAGCATGGAGGGAGGAGGTGTGATGGTGTAGGGGTGCTTTGCTGGTGACACTGTCAGGAATTTCTTTAGATTTCAAGGCATACTTAACCACCATGGCTACCACAGCATTTTTCAGCGATACGCCATCTCATCTGGTTTGCACTTAGTGGGACTATCATTTGTTTTTCAACAGGACAATGACCCAAATCACACCTCCAGGCTGTGTAAGGGCTATTTGACCAAGGAGGGTGATGGAGTGCTGCATCAGATGACCTGGCCTCCACAATCACCCAACCTCAACCCAATTGAGATGGGTTTTGGATGAGTTGGACTGCAGAGTGAAGGAAAAGCAGCCAACAAGTGATCAGCATACACTAACGTTCAAAAGTTTCTGGTCACTTAGAAATGTCCTTGTTTTAAAAGAAAAGCTTTTTTTTTGTCCAGTAAAATAACATCAAATTGATCCGAAATACAGTGTAGACATTGTTAATGTTGTAAATGACCCTTGTTGCTAGAAACGGCAGATTTTTTTTATTTTATGGAATATCTACAAAGGCTCTTCAGAGGCCCATTATCAGCAACCATCACTCCTGTGTTCCAATGGCACATTGTGTTAGTTAATCCAAGTTTATCATTTTAAAAGGCTATTAGAAAACCCTTTTGAAATTATGTTAGCACAGCTGAAAACTGTTGTCTGATTAAAGAAGCAATACAACTGGCCTTCTTTAGACTAGTTGAGAATCTGGAGCATCTGCATTTGTGGGTTTGTTTACAGGCTCAAAATGGCCAGAAACAAATAACTTTTTTCTGAAACTCGTCAGTCTATTCTTGTTCTGAGAAACGAAGGCTATTCCATGCGAGAAATTGCCAAGAAACTGAAGATCTCATACAACGCTGTGTACTACTCCCTTCACAAACTGGCTCTAACCAGAATAGAAAGAGGAGTGGGAGGCCCCGGTGCACAACTGAGCAAGAGGACAAGTACATTAGAGTGTCTAGTTTGAGAAACGGATGCCTCACAATTCCTCAACTGGCAGCTTCATTAAATAGTACCTGCAAAACACCAGTCAAATCAAATCAAATTTTATTTGTCACATACACATGGTTAGCAGATGTTAATGCGAGTGTAGCGAAATGCTTGTGCTTCTAGTTCCGACAATGCAGTAATAACAAGTAATCTAACTAACAATTCCAAAACTACTGTCTTGTACACAGTGTAAGGGGATAAAGAATATGTACATAAGGATATATGAATGAGTGATGGTACAGAGCAGCATAGGCAAGATACAGTAGATGGTATCGGGTACAGTATGTACAAATGAGATGAGTATGTAAACAAAGTGGCATAGTATAGTATAAAGTGGCTAGTGATACATGTATTACATAAGGATACCGTCGATGATATAGAGTACAGTATATACGTATGCGTATGAGATGAATAATGTAGGGTAAGTAACATTTATATAAGGTAGCATTGTTTAAAGTGGCTAGTGATATATTTACATCATTTCCCATCAATTCCCATTATTAAAGTGGCTGGAGTTGAGTCAGTGTCAGTGTGTTGGCAGCAGCCACTCAGTGTTAGTGGTGGCTGTTTAACAGTCTGATGGCCTTGAGATAGAAGCTGTTTTTCAGTCTCTCGGTCCCAGCTTTGATGCACCTGTACTGACCTCGCCTTCTGGATGATAGCGGGGTGAACAGGCAGTGGCTCGGGTGGTTGATGTCCTTGATGATCTTTATGGCCTTCCTGTGACATCGGGTGGTGTAGGTGTCCTGGAGGGCAGGTAGTTTGCCCCCGGTGATGCGTTGTGCAGACCTCACTACCCTCTGGAGAGCCTTACGGTTGAGGGCGGTGCAGTTGCCATACCAGGCGGTGATACAGCCCGCCAGGATGCTCTCGATTGTGCATCTGTAGAAGTTTGTGAGTGCTTTTGGTGACAAGCCGAATTTCTTCAGCCTCCTGAGGTTGAAGAGGCGCTGCTGCGCCTTCTTCACGATGCTGTCTGTGTGAGTGGACCAATTCAGTTTGTCTGTGATGTGTATGCCGAGGAACTTAAAACTTGCTACCCTCTCCACTACTGTTCCATCGATGTGGATAGGGGGGTGTTCCCTCTGCTGTTTCCTGAAGTCCACAATCATCTCCTTAGTTTTGTTGACGTTGAGTGTGAGGTTGTTTTCCTGACACCACACTCCGAGGGCCCTCACCTCCTCCCTGTAGGCCGTCTCATCGTTGTTGGTAATCAAGCCTACCACTGTTGTGTCGTCCGCAAACTTGATGATTGAGTTGGAGGCGTGCGTGGCCACGCAGTCGTGGGTGAACAAGGAGTACAGGAGAGGGCTCAGAACGCAACCTTGTGGGGCCCCAGTGTTGAGGATCAGCGGGGAGGAGATGTTGTTGCCTACCCTCACCACCTGGGGGCGGCCCGTCAGGAAGTCCAGTACCCAGTTGCACAGGGCGGGGTCGAGACCCAGGGTCTCGAGCTTGATGACGAGCTTGGAGGGTACTATGGTGTTGAATGCCGAGCTGTAGTCGATGAACAGCATTCTCACATAGGTATTCCTCTTGTCCAGATGGGTTAGGGCAGTGTGCAGTGTGGTTGAGATTGCATCGTCTGTGGACCTATTTGGGCGGTAAGCAAATTGGAGTGGGTCTAGGGTGTCAGGTAGGGTGGAGGTGATATGGTCCTTGACTAGTCTCTCAAAGCACTTCATGATGACGGATGTGAGTGCTACGGGGCGGTAGTCATTTAGCTCAGTTACCTTAGCTTTCTTGGGAACAGGAACAATGGTGGCCCTCTTGAAGCATGTGGGAACAGCAGACTGGTATAGGGATTGATTGAATATGTCCGTAAACACACCGGCCAGCTGGTCTGCGCATGCTCTGAGGGCGCGGCTGGGGATGCCATCTGGGCCTGCAGCCTTGCGAGGGTTAACACGTTTAAATGTCTTACTCACCTCGGCTGCAGTGAAGGAGAGACCGCATGTTTTCGTTGCAGGCCGTGTCAGTGGCACTGTATTGTCCTCAAAGCGGGCAAAAAGGTTATTTAGTCTGCCTGGGAGCAAGACATCCTGGTCCGTGACTGGGCTGGGTTTCTTCCTGTAGTCCGTGATTGACTGTAGACCCTGCCACATGCCTCTTGTGTCTGAGCCGTTGAATTGAGATTCTACTTTGTCTCTGTACTGGCGCTTAGCTTGTTTGATAGCCTTGCGGAGGGAATAGCTGCACTGTTTGTATTCGGTCATGTTACCAGACACCTTGCCCTGATTAAAAGCAGTGGTTCGCGCTTTCAGTTTCACACGAATGCTGCCATCAATCCACGGTTTCTGGTTAGGGAATGTTTTAATCGTTGCTATGGGAACGACATCTTCAACGCACGTTCTAATGAACTCGCACACCGAATCAGCGTATTCGTCAATGTTGTTATCTGACGCAATACGAAACATCTCCCAGTCCACGTGATGGAAGCAGTCTTGGAGTGTGGAGTCAGCTTGGTCGGACCAGCGTTGGACAGACCTCAGCGTGGGAGCCTCTTGTTTTAGTTTCTGTCTGTAGGCAGGGATCAACAAAATGGAGTCGTGGTCAGCTTTTCCGAAAGGGGGGCGGGGCAGGGCCTTATATGCGTCGCGGAAGTTAGAGTAACAATGGTCCAAGGTCTTTCCTCCCCTGGTTGCGCAATCGATATGCTGATAAAATTTGGGGAGTCTTGTTTTCAGATTAGCCTTGTTAAAATCCCCAGCTACAATGAATGCAGCCTCCGGATAAATTGTTTCCAGTTTGCAGAGAGTTAAATAAAGTTTGTTCAGAGCCATCGATGTGTCTGCTTGGGGGGGGATATATACGGCTGTGATTATAATCGAAGAGAATTCTCTTGGTAGATAATGCGGTCTACATTTGATTGTGAGGAATTCTAAATCAGGTGAACAGAAGGATTTGAGTTCCTGTATGTTTCTTTCATCGCACCATGTCACGTTAGTCATAAGGCATACGCCCCCGCCCCTCTTTTTACCAGAAATATGTTTTTTCCTGTCTGCGCGATGCGTGGAGAAACCTGTTGGCTGCACCGCTTCGGATTGCGTCTCTCCAGTAAGCCACGTTTCCGTGAAGCAAAGAACGTTACAGTCTCTGATGTCCCTCTGGAATGCTACCCTTGCTCGGATTTCATCAACCTTGTTGTCAAGAGACTGGACATTGGCAAGAAGAATGCTAGGGAGTGGTGCGCGCTGTGCCCGTCTCCGGAGTCTGACCAGAAGACCGCCTCGTTTCCCTCTCTTTCGGAGTCGTTTTTTTGGGTCGCTGCATAGGATCCACTCAGTTGTCCTGTTTGTAAGGCAGAACACAGGATCCGCGTCGCGAAAAACATATTCTTGGTCGTACTGATGGTGAGTTGATGCTGATCTTATATTCAGTAGTTCTTCTCGACTGTATGTAATGAAACCTAAGATGACCTGGGGTACTAATGTAAGAAATAACACGTAAAAAAACAAAAAACTGCATAGTTTCCTAGGAACGCGAAGCGAGGCGGCCATCTCTGTCGGCGCCGGAAGTCAACGTCAACAGTGAAGAGGCGACTCCGGGATGCTGACCTAGGCAGAGTTGCAAAAAAAAAGCCATATCTCAGACTGGCCAATAAAAATAAAAAATTAAGATGGGCAAAAGAACACAGACACTGGACAGACATCTAAGTTTGAGGTGTTCGGATTACGAAGAACATTCGGGAGACGCAGAAAAAATGAAAAGATGGAGTGCTTGACGCCATGTCAAGCATGGTGGAAGCAATGTGATGGTCAGGGGGTGCTTTGCTGGTGGTAAAGTGGGAGATTTGTACAGGGTAAAATATCCTTCCTTCTACAAGATCATCACTCCATTTTGCAACACCATGCCATACCCTGTGGACGGCGCTTAATTGGAGCCAATTTCCTCCTACAACAGGACAATGACCCAAAGCACAGCTCCAAACTAGGTAGTAACTATTTAGGGAAGAAGCAGTCAGCTGGTATTCTGTCTATAATGGAGTGGCCAGCACAGTTATCTGATCTCAACCCTATTGAGCTGTTGTGGGAGCAGCTTGACTGTGTAAGAGGTGCCCATCAAGCCAATCCAACTGGTGGGAAGTGCTTCAGGAAGCATGGGGTGAATTCTTTTCAGATTACCTCTACAAATTGACAACTAGAATGCCAAAGGTCTGCAAGGCTGCAATTGCAGCAAATGGAGGATTCTTTGACGAAAGCAAAGTTTGAGGGACACTATTATTTCAATTAAAAATCATTATTTATAACCTTGTCAACGTCTTGACTATATTTCCTATTAATTTTGCAACTAATTTCATGTATGTTTTCATGGATTCCTAAGCGACCCCAAACTTTTGAACAGTAGTGTATTTGGGAACTCCTTCAAGACTGTTGGAACAGCATTCCTCATGAAGCTGGTTGAGAGAATGCCAAGAGTGTGCAAAGCTGTCATCAAGGCAAAGGGTGGTTACTTTGCCTAGGTTACTACATGATTGCATATGTGTTATTTCATAGTTATTTCATTGTGATGTCTTCACTATTATTTTACAATGTAGAAAAATAAAGAAACCCTTGAATGAGTAGGTGTGTCCCAACTTTTGACTGGTACTGTATGTAACCTATGCCCCTTTTTTATTCTTATTGTGTGTGTGTTTTAATTGTCGATCAACTGCTCTGTCTGTTCAGTATGAGTTGGAGAACGCTCGGCTGCGCAGTATCAACTTCTCCCTGTCGGAGGCACTGCATGCTCCTGCTACTGGCCCCTCCAGTGTTCTGGAGGACGATGCGGTTCTGGACAGCATCGAGAGCTCCTTCGGCAAGTTCCACGCCTTCCTGGACCTGCTCAAGGATGCTGGGTAAGCCTTGTGACTGGCAAAATATATATTGGTGGGTTCACAAAGTTCCTCGGTAAAGAAAGAAATGGACAGTTTTTCTTTGAATGTGTGGAGTTTCATCTCAATGGGACAAATATTGAGACTTACTTCTAGGCTGGGGGGTTTAGATGTGAGGGGACGTTACTTGTTGTGTAATGATTATCCTGCTTCTCCAGTGTTTATCCTGTGTATTCTAACACATACCCTATGCTCTGCTATGTCTCTCAGACTGGGCCAGTTGGCCTCCATGGCAGGGATTGACCAGTCCGACTTTGGCCCACCCCAGCTGTCCTCCAGTGTTGGACAGCCTCTTGTTGGGGCAGGGGACCAGGACACGGGAGATAAGGTTGATGCGGCACCTTCTGTAAATAGTCTCAGTGCGGTATGGGTGGTGTACAGTATGTATGTACTAAGATTGTCGTCAGGGATGGTGTTTCTTTGGTAGATATTCAAGTGTTAAGCAGTGTAGATTCTGAGTGTCGGTGGTGAATATCTGTCAGTAGCTTGGGTCCTATTCAATCTCATTCTCTGGGTTGTCTTTCCAGGGAGGCGACGGCCCCAATGCTCCGTCAGAGGGCCCGCCCAACGGATTCACCCCCGGAGCTCCAGCCACCCTCAGAGGGTTAGGGTTAGAGGGTGACCCACAGGAAGTGCCCCCCATCCCTGCTAGTGAGGTAGCCAGTGTGGCGAAATCTGGTGGAGAGAATCAGCAGAAGGATCCCTCGCCCTCACAACCGGAGGGGCGACAGGTGTCAGGGACTGAGAACAGTATCCATAGCAACGGCTCCCATGGAAATTACTCGTATGCCAAAGGCTCCCTTAGCAATGACTCTCAGGGTAGCGGTTCCTATGGCAAAGGTTCCCGTGGTCGTAATTTCTCTCACCAAAGTAACGGCAAAGGCTCACATGGTTACAGTTTTAATTACAGCAACTGCTCCTACAGCTCCATCCACAGCAACAGCTTCCATAGTAACAGCTCTGTAAGGTCCAGTCTGAGTGACATGAGTGAGCGTTTGGAATCTGTTGGGTCATTGGGGTCAAAGGCTTCTGGAGAGAACAGGGTAGGGTCAGGAGCTCAGAGGTGAAACTCTGAATAGAGTTTGAGATGTTGGAACAGATCTGCTCTCTAGGGAGCATGGGTGGTGAGTCTGATGGGTTCTGAACCCACAACTCTGCCCCTTGTTGAGTATTTGTTTTTAATATTTTCATGTTATATCTGTGTTTACCTTGTGCCATTGGTGCCAAATTGGAGTACTATTAAAATGTTATTGTGCTAATGATGCCTAATCTTAAATGTGATTTTAGCCTTTTGTTAGATTAATACTTTTTGGGCTTTTTAGTTGTTTTTTAAAAACCTGACTTTTTTTATACTGTTTTTATACTGTTTGTATATATAATATATGTATATATTTTCTACAATAAACTTTGTTTAAAAAAGTTTATATACATTGATTGTAGGGCACTACTTTGTTTACACTGTTCAACCATATGTACAGTGCCTTGCGAAAGTATTCGGCCCCCTTGAACTTTGCGACCTTTTGCCACATTTCAGGCTTCAAACATAAAGATATAAAACTGTATTTTTTTTGTGAAGAATCAACAACAGGTGGGACACAATCATGAAGTGGAACGACATTTATTGGATATTTCAAACTTTTTTAACAAATCAAAAACTGAAAAATTGGGCGTGCAAAATTATTCAGCCCCCTTAAGTTAATACTTTGTAGCGCCACCTTTTTCTGCGATTACAGCTGTAAGTCGCTTGGGGTATGTCTCTATCAGTTTTGCACATCGAGAGACTGAATTTTTTTCCCCATTCCTCCTTGCAAAACAGCTCGAGCTCAGTGAGGTTGGATGGAGAGCATTTGTGAACAGCAGTTTTCAGTTCTTTCCACAGATTCTCGATTGGATTCAGGTCTGGACTTTGACTTGGCCATTCTAACACCTGGATATGTTTATTTTTGAACCATTCCATTGTAGATTTTGCTTTATGTTTTGGATCATTGTCTTGTTGGAAGACAAATCTCCGTCCCAGTCTCAGGTCTTTTGCAGACTCCATCAGGTTTTCTTCCAGAATGGTCCTGTATTTGGCTCCATCCATCTTCCCATCAATTTTAACCATCTTCCCTGTCCCTGCTGAAGAAAAGCAGGCCCAAACCATGATGCTGCCACCACCATGTTTGACAGTGGGGATAGTGTGTTCAGGGTGATGAGCTGTGTTGCTTTTACGCCAAACATAACGTTTTGCATAATTGCCAAAAAGTTCAATTTTGGTTTCATCTGACCAGAGCACCTTCTTCCACATGTTTGGTGTGTCTCCCAGGTGGCTTGTGGCAAACTTTAACCGACACTTTATGGATATCTTTAAGAAATGGCTTTCTTCTTGCCACTCTTCCATAAAGGCCAGATTTGTGCAATATTCAACTGATTGTTGTCCTATGGACAGAGTCTCCCACCTCAGCTGTAGATCCCTGCAGTTCATCCAGAGTGATCATGGGCCTCTTGGCTGCATCTCTGATAAGTCTTCTCCTTGTATGAGCTGAAAGTTCAGAGGGACGGCCAGGTCTTGGTAGATTTGCAGTGGTCTGATACTCCTTCCATTTCAATATTATCGCTTGCACAGTGCTCCTTGGGATGTTTAAAGCTTGGGAAATCTTTTTGTATCCAAATCCGGCTTTAAACTTCTTCACAACAGTATCTCGGACCTGCCTGGTGTGTTCCTTGTTCTTCATGATGCTCTCTGCGCTTTTAACGGACCTCTGAGACTATCACAGTGCAGGTGCATTTATACGGAGACTTGATTACACACAGGTGGATTGTATTTATCATCATTAGTCATTTAGGTCAACATTGGATCATTCAGAGATCCTCACTGAACTTCTGGAGAGAGTTTGCTGCACTGAAAGTAAAGGGGCTGAATAATTTTGCACGGCCAATTTTTCAGTTTTTGATTTGTTAAAAAAGTTTGAAATATCCAATAAATGTCGTTCCACTTCATGATTGTGTCCCACTTGTTGTTGATTCTTCACAAAAAAATACAGTTTATATCTTTATGTTTGAAGCCTGAAATGTGGCAAAAGGTCGCAAAGTTCAAGGGGGCCGAATACTTTCGCAAGGCACTGTATTTGTTTGTTTACACTAGGAAAAGTTATGGGAAAAATCAGTCTTGGTCATTCTACAGGGCTATTCCTGGGGTCAAAAACAATGGGCTCATTCGAGCGGATCACTTTTGTCAAGTCTGTGGCCATTGCTGGTCACTGCCTTTCAAAGTGTTGCATTATGGGGATAAAATGTTTCCGACTTGCGCCTACATGTAGACTGCATGAACTTGACATAAATCATGTGATCAAGGGTAATTTAGTTTTGACTGCAAGTTTCTGAAGTTGTTCTTCACCAACATAATGCTGCAGCCATTGCATGCATTGTGGGCAGTGTTGCCAACTAATTTTCAGGGGAAGTTGCTAGAGGCAGGTCAATTTGTTGCTAAAAGACGTTGTGATGTCATTGTGTGATGACGCCATTACGTAATAACGTAAAACTGCGTCATTACGTAGAATATACAATAACGTTACTCAAATTGACTGGCCATCTCGGTGAAAAATATGATTTGACATTTGTTAGTTTAGATTTGTTTATCATATTTTTTTATTTGTAAAAGTAATATAAACACAACATATTTTATATTTTTAAACACAACACATTGAATTATTGAACAATTACACATTATTGAACAATTACATTTCATTTATTTTCTTTTTAACTAGTAAACCTACACATTCTGAACAATTTATAGTTTTATGCAGTGTATTGGTAGTTAACATGCTACCTAACTGATCAACAATTATAGGTACAAGCTAATAACAAGGTATATATGCTATCTTATTGAACAAGCAACTTAACTCAAATAATGATGTGTGCGCTAGGCATCACTTTCCAGCTCTCTCCAGGTTGTTGTGCTGCTTGGCTGGCTAGCTGCTCAATGGTTTCCTCCAGATATTGCCACTGTTCTCGTTGACACTGCAGTGCCACCATCAGCTGTGTGTCTCCGCCAGTTCCAGAAAGTCCACTCCTTGCATATGTACTGTAAATATGATGAATCATAGATTGGCAAGGAAATCCTCTTCATCTTCACTGTCCAACGGCATTGTCACAGAGCTGGAACCAGCAGAAGAGGATGGAGTGGCCTTAAAGCTGTACGCTGCTGTGGTGCCAAACTGCTGCAGAACTTCAATTGGTAGTTTATGCTGGTAACAGGTATCACCAGCCAGCTTCAGTCCACGCCGCACTAGGAGTATGGAGTTGAGAGTGTGCAGTGACACTATTTCTTAACTTTGACTTGACTACACTCATTTGGCTGAACAGCTGTTCAACCTCCGCATTTGAGTGTGGCAAGGAGAGGGCAGTGAGTGCAGCTTTGCACAGTTCTTCAAATGGATTTGACCCAGAAGAGTCTGTGTAGTTATTGACTTCACTCCAAAACTTGACTATTTTCAGTTGAGTTCCACCTAAACAGATTGTCCTCTGGTGCAAGACTGAGTTGGTACACCATGCTCTCTAAAAGGTACCCAAGGTATGGTGATGGACTGAGATGTCCATCAATGGCGTCCTTCAGGACATACATTTTTGCCATAGGGTTGACTACTCTGCTACTCTGCTGCAACTTTTTGCCATCTAGTTTGCTTAATATAAGGAATTTTATAAATAGCATTTACTTCTACTCATATGACAATTGAGTACTTTTTCTACCACTGTCCCTAATAACATTTTAAAACCAAATACTTTTAGACTTTTACATTTTTTATTAACCCTTGTGCTTTGCTGAAAAATAAGTATGTCCATTGTGGTATGGGTCAGATTGATCCGCACAGTTTAAACGCACTCATGACAGTCAAAGAATAAAGTAAAAACAGCCCAAACTTTATTTTGTCTTGTCAGACCTTTCAAAAAGAATACAACATTTGATTTCAAAAACTCAATATTTGTTATATTAACATAACATATTTCCTTCTCACAAACAAGCATTTTCTATTTCCCTAAGTATACATTTTTCTTGTATTTCCCAGTAACACTTGTGTGATTTTACCCTATTGGTCAAAATGATCCCTTCAGTCTTTCTCTCCACATGTTGAACACAATGTACCTGTGTTCTTTATGCAGGTGTATTTATTGCATTCTACACAAGTGGTGCTGGTTTTACTGTCTTGTCGAGGGGGACAGAGCAAATCGTGTAGGCCCCGGAACAATTTGGATTCAATTGGAAGCTAACAGTCTACCTTGACTTTGTTGTGGTGATGGTGTCCATTCTATATGACCATCTTTAGACTTCCATGTCCTCTCTTCTCTGGATGATGGTTGTTGCATGCTCTCTCATCTGATGGAGGGGATGGTATGGCAGACTCCCCTGAATCCTCTTCACCAAAGAAAAATTCACAATCTGGATCATCAACAGCATTGTCCTCTATCTCTGAAATGTCCTCTGTCTCTGAAACCTCTTCTAATTTACTGTCACAGTCCAGAATTTGTGATTAGGCTTCATTCACTGAAAATCTTTTGGAGCTCGTTTTTGAGTGTCTGTGTCAGAGATCTGCTGATCTCGCGCAAAGAAAGAGATGCTTGGGAAAGCTCATTTTCACCCAAACATAATTATAAAAATGCAACCAGAACCAGTCAAAACAAAATACATCAAATTTACTTGTGTAATTTGGACCTGAGCAAATATCTATACAGATGAAAAGCCTCCGGGTCAAAATGACCCACAACATCATGTTTGTATACAAAATCTACAGACATTCCACAACGCATCAGTTCGTGTCCACATTTTGAAATTAGGTTCATGACCTAAATGAGGAAAACTAATTTAAATCCATGGAGAAAAAGAGACATTAACTAGTATTTTAGACAACTCAAAAGTGGAAATGGGTAAAATTGACCAGCAACATAATAGTAGGGTTAGGGTATCTTTACCTATACTCAAGTATGACAATTGGCTACTTTTTCTACCACTGCTATCAATTTATATGGTTTAGCGCAGAAGTGCGAAAAAGGCGTCCTTGATTTAGAGGGGAATAATGAAAACCAGAAGTGTCCTCTCCTCAAAATGTGTGGGAGGAAAAGTAAAAAAAAGTTTTTTTTAAAATGATTGTACTGAAGGTACAGTTGATAAACTATGTCCTTTCAATTTGGCATCCATGCCATTTTCTTGTTTTGTTTGTCTCTAACGTGCTTGTATACACCTTCCATGGGACTACTACTTGCAGAAAAGGGCTGATTACAGCTTCCATAAATGGCTGCCTGCTACTTTTAGCAGGATCGGTGGTAATCCGGGATATTGGGTACGTACCACCTCTGAGGTTACCCAATTGAAGTAAGTTGTGGACATCCCAAGGAAATCGAATGGCACTAACCCTTGTTGCAGTGTTGGCATCACTTGACTCCACTTCCGCGTTTTCACGCAAGCCAGCTAAACATCACAGCTTCCTCCCCCTCCCAACGAGAATGGAAATCAGACTGCAACAGTGCTGAATATTAATTGAACTAGCTATGTAAAGAGTCTCGTAGCTAGCTTATAAATTGAACGGACCATTCACTGTCAAAACATATCCTTGCTTAAACAGTGAAGCGGCTTTCAGGTAAGATTTGTCAACAACTAGCTACGCTACCTAGCCTTAACTGTTGTTAGCTAGCATAAAGGTTGGCTACTGTACATGAATCAGTGGCACATAGTTGCTTATCAGAGGCAGACTCAGATGTTGATGTCCTGAGATTTGCTCTGTGTTACCCTCACTTTTCAGAATACATTTCACTGATTCAAAATATCATAGTTAGCTAAGCTAAAGTTGTAACCATTTCCAGATATTATATTCTAGCTAGCTACTAACGTCGTAACTAGGCTACATCATGCTTAGCTAAGCGCTAGCTAACGTTTGCTGTTTTAGCCACAGCTAGGTAACTAATTTGTCTGTTCTGCCAACTTTTCAAAAATAGGCTTTTTTATCATGTCGGATCAGTGTTCCCTAATGACTTTAAACAAATCAGATTAATCTGACCTAATTAGCGACCAATACATTAGGCCACACAACCCATATCGTTGAGTTTAATCAGCTACTGCTAAAAGCGCTTTAGTCTCGTACGAACCATTCTGACTTTGCGGATACCTTGACGCGAAACAATGTGAGCTCGCGAGATCAGGATGGTTCGTACAAGGTTATGAGTCTCTTACTCGAGCTAGCTTGCTCAACTGGTTGTTTTTACTGTCCTTGTAGTATGTACACTGAACAAGACTAGAAACGCAACATGCAACAATTTCACAGCTCATAAGGAAATCAGTCTATTTAAATAAATTCATTACGCCCTAATCTACGTATTTCACATGACTGGGAATACAGATCTGCATAGGTTGGTCACAGATACCTTTTTCAAAGTAGGGTCATGGATCAGAAAACCAGTCAGTATCTGTTGTGACCACTATTTGCCTCATGGAGCGCGACATATCTCCTTCACATAGAGTCGATCAGGCTGTTGATTGTGGCCTGTGAAACGTTGTTCCACTTATCTTCAATGGCTGTGCGAAGTGGCTGGATATTGGCAGGAACTGGAACACACTGTCGTACACGTCGATCCAGAGCATCCTAAACATGCTCAATGGGTGACATGTCTGGTGAGTATGCAGCCAGTGGAAGACATTTTCAGCTTCCAGGAATTGTGTACAGATCCTTGTGACAAGGGGCTGTGCATTATCATGCTGAAACAACATGAGGTGATCTCGGCAGATGAATGGCACGACAGTGAGCCTCAGGATTTCGTCACAGTATCTCTGTGCATTCAAATTGCCATCGATAAAATGCAATTGTGTTCATTATCCATAGCTCATGGCTCCCCATACCATAACTCCACCGCCACTATGGGGCACTCGGTTCACAACGTTGAAATCAGCAACCTGCTCGCCAACACGACGCCAGAGTGCCATCTGCCCGGTACAGTTGAAACCAGGATTCATCTGTGAAGAGCACACTTCTCCAGCGTCCCAGTGAGCACTTTCCCACTGAAGTCAGTTACGACGCCGAAATGCAGTCAGGTCAAGACTGGTGAGGACTATGAGCATGCAGATGAACTTCCCTGAAACGGTTTCAAAATGTATTCGGTTGGTCAAACCCAGTTTCATCAGCTGTCTGGGTGGCTGTTCTCAGACGATCCCGCAGGTGAAGAAGCTGGATGTGGAGGTCCTGGGCTGGTGGGGTTACACGTGGTCTGCAGTTGTGAGGCCAGTTGGACATACTGCCAAATTCTCTAAAATGACATTGCAGGAAGCCTGTGGTAAAGAAATGAACATTAAATTCTCTGGCAACAGCTGTGGTGGACATTTTCAGTCAGCGTGCCAATTGCTCGCTCCCTCAACTTGAGACATCTGTGGCATTGTTGTGACACAACTGCACATTTTAGTGGCCTTTTATTGTCCCCAGCACAAGCTGCACCTGTGTAATGATAATGCTGTTTAATCAGCCTTTTGATATGCCCCAGCTGTCAGTTGGATGGTTTATCATTGGTAAATGAGAAATGTTCACTAACAGTGATGTAAACAAATTTGTGCACAGTTTGAGAGTAACTTTTTGTGCATATGGGACTTTTCTGGATTTTTTTATTTCAGCTCATGGAACATGGAACCATCACATGTTGCGTTTATATTCAGTATGTTGAGGTGCCTACTTTCTCCTGACATTACCGTGGTTTGAGCAAGCCCCATTAGCAGTATTGTTAGCTAGCTAATCGGATAGCTATCATTACCTATGTAGATATGGTTTGACAGAGGTAGGTAATTTGTTCATCGTGAAGCATGATTCATGATTTGCATGCTCTTCCAGTTAAGTTGGTTTCATGCATTATCAGCTCCCTATAATTCCGGATACTAATAAAGCTGTTCCTGTACCAGTTATTTGCATTGACTAACTTGAGAGGCAGACACACAGTACAGACCTGAGCACAACAGTTTATGACATGCAAGAAACCCGAAACCTTCTGCAAAGAACTAATGTAAAAAAGGTCTACCCAAACCTATTTCACAGCACACCCACCAAGGACTGTAGACACCCAGATTTAAAGGGATACTTCTGGATTTTGGCAATGAAGCCCTTATCTAGTTTCCCAGAGTCGGATGAACTCATGGATACAATTTTTGTTGTCTCTGCATCCAGTATGAAGGACGTTAGAGGTATTTTCGCAAGTCAATGCTAACTAGCGTTAGCGCAATGACTGGAAGTCCATCGTATATACGAGCATGTTAGCAGTTACCATAGATTCTGTCATTGAGCAAACGCTAGTTAACAACTTCCTTCAAACTGCACGCAGAGACCTACATGAGTATATCTTGACTCTGGGGAAGTAGAAAAGGGCTGCATTGCCGAAATCCTCATTTATCCCTTTTAACCTTTCACTGAACTGCATGATAGATTTTTATGCCCTGTGGTCACTAGGGCCCTGTTTTGTAGGTGTTTAACCAATGTCTCTCACTCTCGTCTTCAGGAGGCAATGGGGGGGTTGGGTAATGGTCGTCGAGGGGGGCGGTCTCCTCCTCTTATGATTGGTGCTCTGATCGCTTGTGTCCTCGTCCTGGGTTTCAACTACTGGGTCTCGAACTCACGGAACTTGGAGTTACAGGTGTGTGTGATCTTTAATCAAATATATTTATAACTAAACCAAGATAGTTAATCTGTGTTTACTGTGGGGGGGTGGTGGTGTAACTAATGGCTGGGGTTTAGGTTTAGAGAAGGGCATAAACTAATCCCAGGGTTACAGTCCGTGTTTTTGAAGTGGATTGGAAACGAGGCCGAGCCAGTGGGAGAAGTTGTATGAAGAAAGGCAAGCTGTTTAGATTAATGAATATGGTAAGCTGAAGTATGTGATTAGAACAAGGGCCATGTCACAGAGAGCAGAATGAGTAAGCTAATTTTGTACCGCTTTTTTTAAGTGTTTAAAGATTCTCTAAGCCTTTGTTTTGAATGATGCTACTCTGACCCTGTGACACCCTGCGTGTGCTGTGGTGGCGGGCAGACAAAGCTGTACGAGTTGGAAGCGCAGATGCGTCGGGCGGCGTCAGAGCGTGGGGCAGTGGAGGTGAAGAAGAACGAGTTCCAGGAAGAGATTCAGCGGCTGAAAGAGGAGAGCAGCCGCATGCAGAGCCTGAACAAGAGGCTGGAGGGAGTCCACAACACCTGTAGCCAGGAAAAGGTAGTTTACTGTACTGGAGTGTACTCACCTGAGCACTGCATCATAGATGGATGCATAATACACACCTGAGCACAACACCACTTCTAACTTGCACACACACAGTTGTTCATCTACACGCAACCCTCAGGACAATGCAACATATAAAGTGTAATCAACACATTTGTATATTCTAAACGTCATTGAATCAGTGCTAGGGATTTTTCTGCCATTCAAAAGTCCAAACCGTGTAATAAAAAAATGATACATTTTCAGACTGGAAAAACACTAAACTTAAATGACTAAAACCAGAGATGAAATATGTAGAAAAGATCATTTGCCTATATATTTTTCTTTAATAATCTTTGAGATTTTACAATCACCTAAATAAGAGACTGAATTGAAAATTCCAAAAACAAGGAATTTAGCAGTGAAGGATCACCGCATTAGCAATGGTAAAATGCATTGAATTGCAGGACATTTGCTTTAAAACGGCAACAGTTTCTCAGCTCCATGGCAAACTGTGTAGAATTGCAGGAAATTAACTTTGTAGTTTTGAACGTTCCTCTTAGCTCCATGTAGAAATCTGCAGGAATTTGGCTTGATAATGTGAAAATAATAATCTACACTGCCAAGATGTGGCCTCTAAAGTTAGTGCTATCAGTTTCTTTGTGATCGAGGACTGTACTGAGTTGCCCATACTGTATACGCCACCTTGCTGGTAGCCAGTCCTGAGTTTTCCTCCCTCAGATAGGTTCCTTCATCCGTAGATCAGTGTACCTATTGTTTATGGAGTGTGTTTGTGTGTGAATTCCCAGTAAAGGTGTGATAGCATGGAAAGGGAATTGTGACCATCTGAGTACCTACTGGGTTCACACACACAGATCCCCAAAAAAATGAGTCATGTCTGTTTTCCTTTAGGCAAGCCAACTGATAAATATATCCTCCAGTACCAAAGTAATACAGGACCTGAAAAGTAAGATGCTTTTTTTTTTTTTTGCTTCTGCCTACCTGTCTCTTTTCTGTCTGTAGTGTTGTGAAATCTCACTCTCTTAATTCAAAGTGTATTATTTTTTTATCCCCAGTCAGGACTTAATACTATCTGTGAATTTGTCTCCGCAGGTCAGTTAAATGAGCTAAATGAGGACCTGGGTAAAGTTCAGAAAGAGTTCCAGAGTTGCCAAGGCAATCTGAACACCCTGAACAAAAAACTCACCTATGACATGTAAGGCCCTCTATTATACACAGTCCCGCCATTTATGGAACGTGTATGACAGATAATCAGAGGTAATTTATCAAATCTTAATGTGCAAGTAATAACATGTGGTGTTTGTATAGGACTCAGTGTAACACTCAGATACTAGCACAGAGGGAGGACTGTGCTGAAAAGGTGGCTGCAGCCAAGCGGGAAGTTCAAAAGAAACTGGAGATGAAGAACCCAGCAGTGTCCTCCCAGGTAAACCGGTAACCATGTTCAACGCTCACATCGTAGACCAGGGATCATCAGCTAGATTTAGCTGTGGGACAAGGTTTTTCTTGAGCAGATGGTCGGGGGGCCGGAACACAATAGTTTGTAGACTGCAAATTGACCGCAAGAAGCCCAAACGGATCATATTTGACAAATACACTGCTCAAAAAAATAAAGGGAAAACTAAAATAACACATTCTAGATCTGAATGAATGAAATATTCTTATTAAATACTTTTTTCTTTACATAGTTGAATGTGCTGACAACAAAATCACACAAATTATCAATGGAAATCAAATTTATCAACCCATGGAGGTCTGGATTTGGAGTCACGCTCAAAATTACACACTACAGGCTGATCCAACTTTGATGTAATGTCCTTAAAACAAGTCAAAATGAGGCTCAGTAGTGTGTGTGGCCTCCACGTGCCTGTATGACCTCCCTACAACGCCTGGGCATGCTCCTGATGAGGTGGCTGATGGTCTCCTGAGGGATCTCCTCCCAGACCTGGAATAAAGCATCCGCCAACTCCTGGACAGTCTGTGGTGCAATGTGGCGTTGGTGGATGGAGCGAGACATGATGTCCCAGATGTGCTCAATTGGATTCAGGTCTGGGGAACGGGTGGGCCAGTCCATAGCATCAATGCCTTCCTCTTGCAGGAACTGCTGACACACTCCAGCCACATGAGGTCTAGCATTGTCTTGCATTAGGAGGAACCCAGGGCCAACCGCACCAGCATATGGTCTCACAAGGGGTCTGAGGATCTCATCTCGGTACCTAATGGCAGTCAGGCTACCTCTGGCGAGCACATGGAGGGCTGTGCCTCCGTGACTGACCCACCGCCAAACCGGTCATGCTGGAGGATGTTGCAGGCAGCAGAACGTTCTTCACGGCATCTCCAGACTGTCACGTGCTCAGTGTGAACCTGGTTTCATCTGTGAAGAGCACAGGGCGCCAGTGGCGAATTTGCCAATCTTGGTGTTCTCTGGCAAATGCCAAACGTCCTGCACGGTGTTGTCAGGCCCTCATACCACCCTCATGGAGTCTGTTTCTGACCATTTGAGCAGACACATGCACATTTGTGGCCTGCTGGAGGTCATTTTGCAGGGCTCTGGCAGTGCTCCTCCTGCTCTTCCTTGCACAAAGGCAGAGGTAGCGGTCCTGCTGCTGGGTTGTTCCCCTCCTACGGCCTCCTCCACATCTCCTGATGTACTGGCCTGTCTCCTGGTAGCGCCTCCATGCTCCAGACACTACGCTGAGACACAGCAAACCTTCTTGCCACAGCTCGCATTGATGTGCCATCCTGGATTAGCTACCTGAGCCACTTGTGTGGGTTGTAGACTCCGTCTCATGCTACCACTAGTGAAAGCACCGCCAGCATTCAATGTGACCAAAACATCAGCCAGGAAGCATAGGAACTGAGAAGTGGTCTGTGGTCACCATCTGCAGAACCACTCCTTTATTGGGGGTGTCTTGCTAATTGCTTATAATTTCACCTGTTGTCTATTCCATTTGCACAACAGCATGTGAAATTTATTGTCAATCAGTGTTGCTTCCAAAGGGGACAGTTTGATATCACAGAAGTGTGATTGACTTGGAGTTACATTGTGTTTAAGTGTTCCCTTTATTTTTTTGAGCAGTGTATATTTCACCTCTTGCTTACATTTGTATACAATCACATGTCTATATTACGCGTGGGGAATTCTTGAACAAAATTAAAATCACTTGGTGCTATAACAATGTTTTGCTCAACTTGAGGGGCCAAGTTGAGGGGCCAGAAAATAATTTGGTCCGTGGGCCACTAGTTGGGGAACCCTGTCGTAGACCTTACCTATCCCCCATTAACTGGCTCACTCATTAAGTACATCCAGGGATTTGACTCACAATCAGAACATTACCCGACATGACCCTGAACAGTGGCTGCCTGGCAAAAGTACCAACACAATTTCCATAATCTAATGTACTGAGTTTAGTTCACCATTGTATCTATCCACCACTGATAAAAGACCCTGAACATCATGCAGTATAGCTTGGCTGACCTGTGTGTGCACACAGTGGTGAGAAAAAGTATGTGACCCTTTGGAATTACCTTGATTTCTGCATGAATTGGTCATGATCTGATCTTCGTTTAAGTCACAACGATAGACAGTCTACTTAAACTAATAAAACAAACAATTATAAATTAAAATGTAACACTGTAAACATTCACAGTGCAGGGTGGGAAAAGTATGTGAACCCTTGGATTTAATAACTGGTTGACGCTCCTTTGGCAGCAATAACCAAAACCAAATGTTTTCTGTAGTTGCGGATCAGACCTGCACAATGGTCAGGAGGAATTTTGGACCATTCCTCTTTACAAAACTGTTTCAGTTCAGCAATATTCTTGTGATGTCTGGCGTGAACTGCTCTTGAGGTCATGCTACAGTTGGGAATCTGACTGGGCCACTCCAGAAGGCGTATTTTCTTCTGTTGAAGCCATTCTGTTCTTGATTTACTTCTGTGATTTGGGTCGTTGTCCTGTTGCATCACCAAACTTCTGAGCTTCAATTGGCGGATGGGTAGCCTTACATTCCCCTGCAAAATGTCTTGATAAACTTGGGAATTCATTTTTCCATCAACGATAGCAAGCTATCCAGGCCCTGAGGCAGCCCCAAACCATGATGCTCCCTCCTCTGTACTTTAGAGTTGGGATGAGGTTTTGATGTTGGTGCTTTGCCTTTTCTCCACATAATGTGTGTTCCTTCCAAACACAACTTTAGTTCCACAGAATATTTTGCCAGTAGCACTGTGGAACATCCAGGTGCTCTTTTGCGCATTTCAGACTTGCAGCCATGTTTTTGGACAGCGGTGGCTTCTTCCGTGGTGTCCTCCCATGAACACCATTCTTGTTTAACGTATCGTAGACTCGTTGAGATGTTGGCATGTTTCCAGAGATTTCTGTAAGTCTTTAGCTGACCCTCTAGGATTCTTCACCTCATTGAGCATTCTGCGCTGTACTCTTACATTTATCTTTGCAGGACGGCCACTCCTAGGGAGAGTAGCAACAGTGCTGAACCTTTATAGGCAATTTGTCTTACCGTGGACTGATTAACTTCAATGCTTTTAGAGATTCTTTTGTAACCCTTTCCAGCTTTATGCAAGTCAACAATTCTTAATCTTAAGTGTTCTGAGATCTTTTGTTCAAGACATGGTTAGCTGACTCCTGATTCGATTGGTTTAGCAGATGTTATTGCGGGTGTAGCGAAATGTTTGTGCTTCTAGTTCCGACAGTGCAGCAATTTGCTTTTGGAGAAGTCATTAGCCTAGGGGTTCACATACTTTTTCCATCCTACGCTGTGAATGTTTAAATTATGCATTCAATATAGACAAGGAAAAATACAATGATGTGTTTAAGCACAATTTGTCTTATGACTTAGTGGCAAGAAAATGTATTATGTCATTAGTGGTTTTGTTTGGTAAATAAAAAATACACAAGATGAAATTGGATACAACTTTGACTGTATTTTCCCTGCAGACAAATGCAGCACCCACACAGAAAATTGGCTCCACTGAGGTGGGCGTGCCAGATAAAGAGGGGCCTGGAAAGGCAGGGCTGGATGACACTAAGACTACTCCTGTCCACGGCCACGCCCCTGAACCATCAGCGGCCAAAGGTCCTGCCGTGGACCTCAAAACCTCAGAGCTGGAGACCAATGAGATCGCAGTAGACAAAGGTACAGGACAAGATGGCTGCTCTCATTGAGGGTGGAAGGATCTGGGCCAATAAGACAATTTCATACCAGCTCTCCCACTTCCTTACCGACTCATCTTTGACATTACATTACATACACACCATTTATACCACAGTCATATTCACCATTACCCTTTAAGCAAGTACAACATGTCTTGAATTGAATTGGTAGTTTTGCTTCTGAGATGCTGACATGTGTATGCTGTCTGATACGAACTGGATGCTGCCCTTTGTCTAGCTCTCGACACTCCTGCGCTATCCCCTAAAGAGTCCCTGCCCTCCGCTGATGCTAAGGGGGCCCAACCGGGGCCTGTGGAGGGGGCCAGTAAGCCCCAGAAAAATAACCTGACCGAGGACACGGAGCTGGAGGTGATGGACACACACGGAGGAGAGCCTCAGATAGAAGGTATGACTCGCACAGCCTCAACCCTGCACCCACCATCTCAGAAACTGTACAACCTCCTCCAGACCAGATGTTACACAAGTCCAGGGAGGATAAGCCAGTTTGTCCCGCCATAATTATAAAATAGTGTACTTTGTGTGAAAGTATCTAAAATGGGAAATAGTGAAACCTAGTATTGCCAAGGTTTTCGCCTTTACAGAGTCAAAGATGTGAGAAATGGAAACAGACGCCAATCTTTTTCCCCTCCAGAAGCCGACCCTGGTGCTGATGACATTCAGCTAAGCCAGTGGAAGGAAGAAGAGGCTCCTATTGGTCAGGAGAAGGTGGAGGATCCTGAGGAGGATTACGACGCAGACAAGCCGATAGTGGGCGGGGTCGACCCAGACCAACGGAACCAGATGGCTGAGAACATAGGTGGGTCACACTCGTATAGGGGGGGGGTCCTACCGTCACACTCGTATGGGGGGGGGGGGGGGGGGTCCTAACCGAACTTCACATTTCTCTAGTAAAGGATACTTATTGTAATGAACGAAGTCAGCAAAATGCCTGCGATAAGTGATTGGTATAGTCCCAGCTCTAATGTATAGTAAAGATGCTGATGTGTTCACTCGTAGATAAGGAGGCTGAACGGGAAATGCAGGAAGAGCTGGCTGACTACAACGGAGACGACGAGAACGAAGGAGAGTTTGAGGCTGACAAACAGGCAGAGCTCGCTCAGTTCTGAGGTAACACACGCACACAGTCTGTTTTAGTGATATAAATACATCTAATTTTTGGTCTTGTTAGGTGGTTGGAGAAAGGTGGGAGCTAAGACCCTCCTCAATCCACTACCGAACCAGGAAGGGACTACAGCTCCTCAACAGAACTGTTGTCAAGACTACCGTCTGTGTAAGACTTCTGCTCTTTCAGTGAAGGCATCTCACGGTTCGCCTTAATATACTCAAGTCTTCTGCAGTGAATGTATATTTTGTCGGGAAAACAGACTTTGGATTTCAGAACTGCTATAACCATGGGTTAAATGATAGTTTGTGATAACATCCCAGATTGTGCTGTTAGAGAACTGTACTCCGATTCACTCTAGTCTTGATAATGACTTAATGTGCAGTTAGTTACACTTAGCAGTTCTTACAGTAGTTTCATAAACCAATAGAAAATGAGATGTCCTGCTGTATGACAATGTGAATAAGGTTTTTGTTTCATAATTTGAAATGTTTGCAGGGATCATTCAACCCTGCATAGTCTAAGCTTGATGGTCATGTGTCCTGCTCACCATAGAATAACTATTTTGTAACTTGTTGGTAAAAGTGGCCTCTGTGCACCAGGCAGACCCACTACTGTAAATGTTTCAGTTTTTACGGCCGACTCAAAATGGTAATTATGGTTGAACACAGGTTTGATTTTTTTTTCTTTTTCTATTTAGATTGTTACAATGGATTTGTTGCTTACTGAACTGTTAAATAATCTTTTTTTATTGAGGAAATGTAGCACAGAAGGATGACAAAATAAATCATTTTAATACCATAGTCGGACAAGTTTGTTTTTGGTATTGTGAAGGATGTAGTTCTTCTGTCCTTTGGGATGTCTGGTATTTGTAGTCCTTTGTGGGTCAGGGCCAAAAAGACAATTGGGTAAAGGATGATCTTGTCCTGGTCAACCAACTTCAGACACTGTCTCCCTCTGTCCTATCATAGCGACCGACCACAGTTACGCAGATGGAAAAAGTTGGTGTATGTAGACCGGGTCAGGGAGGTGGGTACGAGTTGTCATAGTAATGCAGGGCTCTGATTCAGATGATCTTGACCACAGGGAAGTACTTGTGAGTGGAGAAATCAAACTCCGGTAGTACCTAGAAATGGGGAGTACCATTTGATCAATGTTTCAATTTCCCAATATATTTTGTAGTGCGTTTTGCTCCTCCCATTGTTACCTTTGTCTCCTTCTTGTGCCCACCGGCAAGTAGTTTCATGACCACAATGTTGGGTTTGGCCACTTTTAGGATGCGATTCACCTGCAACAATCAGCAATGTAAAAAAAACTCACATTTAGACCCACAAACTTGAGGCACAACCTCTCACTATTAGGGGTTAAAAGGCTTTACTGACCTCTGGGTCAGGGCTGGGGATGTTCTCCAGGATCAGTTTGGCCTGCTGGAAGTGTTTACTGGCTGCCATGTAGAGGTCAGCTGACTGAGGAGGAGGACTGTACTTCTTCAGATCAGACATCTCCTACAGCCAACATAAACCGAGAGGCACAGGTCGTCTTTTTAATCTCCGCTATAACATGTAATTCCTGAGCTATTCTGTGCAGCATGTCTGCAATTTAAGTCAACCTGGAATGCACCACAGATGCATACAATCAGAGCTAGCAATGGTTGGTAACACTACTGTACCTTGAACTGGACGTAATGGACTGGCGGGGGAGTGACCACACTGTTGAAGGGGGCAAAGCGATGCTCGTATCGCACCTGCTCGCTGTCCAACTCAAACTGCGGCTTCCGCACCTTTCCGTCCATATCCAGGGCTATCATAGTCTGCACCAACAGACAGGAGTTCAGTGTGTGTGTCCATCCAAGTGAGGATGGCTTTCACTTCAGCAGTAACAAATTCATGAACTTCTTTGAGGAAAAGATAATGATTATTAGAAAGCAAATTACGGACTCCTCTTTAAATCTAGGTATTCCTTCAAAGCTCAGTTGTCCTGAGTCTGCACAACTCTGCCAGGACCTAGGATCAAGAGACACTCAAGTGTTTTAGTACTATATCTCTTGACACAATGATGAAAATAATCATGGCCTCTAAACCTTCAAGCTGCATACTGGACCCTATTCCAACTAAACTACTGAAAGAGCTGCTTCCTGGGCTTGGCCCTCCTATGTTGAACATAATAAAACGGCTCTCTATCCACCGGATGTACCAACCTCACTAAAAGTGGCAGTAATAAAGCCTCTTGAAAAAGCCAAACCTTGACCCAGAAAATATAAACTATTTTTATCTTACCTAGGCAAGTCAGTTAAGAACAAATTCTTATTTTCAATGACGGCCTAGGAACAGTGGGTTAACTGCCTGTTCAGAGGCAGAACGACAGATTTGTACTTTGTCAGCTCGGGGATATGAACTTGCAACCTTTCGGTTACTAGTCCAACGCTCTAACCACTGGGCTACCCTGCCGCCTATATTGAATCTTCCATTCCTCTCAAATTTTAGAAAAGGCTGTTGCGCAGCAACTCACTGCCTTCCTGAAGACAAACAATGTATATGAAATCCTTCAGTCTGGTTTTAGACCCCATCATAGCACTGAGACTGCACTTGTGAAGGTGGTAAATGACCTTTTAATGGCATCTGTCCTCGTGCTGCTTTTGATACCATCGATCACCACATTCTTTTGGAGAGAGAGGAAACCCAAATTGGTCTACACAGACAAGTTCTGGCCTGGTTTAGATCTTATCTGTTGGAAAGATATCAGTTTGTGAATGGCTTGTCCAAATCAACTGTACATTTCGGTGTTCCTCAAGGTTCCGTTTTAGGACCTATTGTTTTCACTATATTTTACCTCTTGGATGTCATTCGAAAACATGTTAACTTTCACTGCTATGTGGATGACACACAGCTGTACATTTCAATGAAACATGGTGAAGCCCCAAAATTGCCCTCAGACATAAGGAAGTGGATGGCTGCAAACTTTCTACTTTTAAACTCGGACAAAACAGAGATGCTTGTTCTAGGTCCAAAGAAACAAAGATCTTCTGTTGAATCTGACAATTAATCTTAATGGTTGTACAGTTGTCTCAAATAAAACTGAAGGACCTCGGCGTTACTCTGGACACTGATCTCTCTTTTGATGAACATATCAAGACTGTTTCAAGGACAGCTTTTTTCCATCTACGTAACATTGCAGAAATCAGAAACCTTCTGTCCAAAAATGACACAGAGAAATTAATCCATGCTTTTGTTACTTCTAGGTTAAACTACTGCAATGCTCTACTTTCCGGCTACACGGATAAAGCACTAAATAAACTTCAGTTAGTGCTAAACACACCTGCTAGAATCCTGACTAGAACCAACATTTTTATCATATTACTCCAGTGCTAGCCTCTCTACACTGGCTTCCTGTTAAGGCTAGGGCTGATTTCAAGGTTTTACTGCTAACCGACAAAGCATTACATGGGCTTGCTCCTACCTGCCGTACATACCTACACGTACGCTACGATCACAAGATGCAGGCCTCCTAATTGTCCCTAGAATTTCTAAGCAAACAGCTGGAGGCAGGACTTTCTCCTATAGAGCTCCATTTTTATGGAATGGTCTTCCTACCCATGTGAGACGCAAACTCGGTCTCAACCTTTAAGTCTTTACTGAAGACTCATCTCTTCAGTGGGTCATATGATTGAGTGTAGTCTGGCCCAGGAGTGTGAACGGAAAGGCTCTGGAGCAACGAACCGCCCTTGCTGTCTCTGCCTGGCCGGTTCCCCTCTTTCCACTGGGATTCTCTGCCTCTAACCCTATTACAGGGGCTGAGTCACTGGCATACTGGTGCTCTTTCATGCCGTCCCTAGGAGGAGTGTGTCACTTGAGTGGGTTGAGTCACTGATGTGATCTTCCTGTCTGGGTTGGCGCACCCCCTTGGGTTGTGCTGTGGCGGAGATCTTTGTGAGCTATACTCGGCCTTGTCTGAGGATGGCAAGTTGGTGGTTGAAGATATCCCTCTAGTGGTGTGGGGGCTGTGCTTTGGCAAAGTGGGTGGGGTTACATCCTTCCTGTTTGGCCCTGTCCGGGGGTATCATCGGATGGGGCCACAGTGTCTCCTGACCCCTCCTGTCTCAGCCTCCAGTATTTATGCTGCAGTAGTTTGTCGGGGGCTAGGGTCAGTTTGTTATATCTGGAGTACTTCTCCTGTCTTATCCGGTGTCCTGCGTGAATTTAAGTATGCTCTCTCTAATTCTCTCTTTCTTTCTCTCTCTCGGAGGACCAGAGCCCTAGGACCATGCCTCAGGACTTACCTGGCATGATGACTCCTTGCTGTCCCCAGTCCACCTGGCTGTGCTGCTGCTCCAGTTTCAACTGTTCTGCCTGCGGCTATGGAATCCTGACCTGTTCACCGGACGTGCTACCTGTCCCAGACCTATTATTTGACCATGCTGGTCATTTATGAACATTTGAACATCTTGGCCATGTTCTGTTATCTCCACCCGGCACAGCCAGAAGAGGACTGGCCACCCCTCATAGCCTGGTTTCTTTCTAGGAAGTTTTTCCTAGCCAACGTGCTTCAACACCTGCATTGCTTGCAGTTTGGGGTTTTAGGCTGGGTTTCTGTACAGCACTTTGAGATATCAGCTGATGTACAAAGGGCTATATAAATACATTTGATTTGTGTGTGTAGTCTTGATAGAAAATGGGACTGCAACTGAGCCAGGACAGAGTACATGTTTAGGACAAGTGTGTGTGTACACTTACCTTGTACATGCCAGCACACATGTTTTGGTAGGCTTGGCTCATGGTGATTTCTCTGCTGAGGGGGCGAGCTGCAGGCAAACACATTCTTATTGAGGAGCATGTTACGGCTGGGTGGCGGCAGTGTAGTACCAGATGGATTAAATTAAATGTAAATACTGTGATGTAATCCTGACCTCCTTGACCCTTCTTCTTCTTCTTGGTCTTCTTGCTGCTGCGTCCTTTCTGCTGCTCCTCCAGGAGGCGCTCCTCAGCCATCTGAGAGCTGTCCGCCCGACTCAGAGTGGACATGAGCCATGCATACAGGAACTCTGACAGATACCTACACACCACCTCAGTCAAGCATACCTCAATCAAGTGAACACCGAACATATTTTCTTACGGCACAAATCGGTCAAGTGTACACATGGCACACACTCACCAGTAGATGTAGTAGTACTCGTGCATGCTGTAGAGTTCCAGCTCGAAGCCGCTGAGCAGGTACTGGATCATGATGCGCAGGTTGTGGTAGAGGATCCAGGTGCCCAGGCAGGCCAGGTGCTGTCTCTGGGGCTCCAGCTTCATCAGCAGGCTGTGCAGTGCTGCGTCCACCTTCTCTGCCTGCAGGGGGCGCCCCCACACCACAGTCAACCACAGGAGAACAGCAACATACAGTCGAGCACACCCACATTAGATAATTTACATCACTAAACAGCAATGCATTCTCACACCTCATCCTGCAGTGTGGCAAACTCCTCCAGGATGTGGCCTAGTTTGTCTCTCTGCCGAGCGCGGTTGTGTCCGTGAATCTGGATGAGACTGCAAAAGGGCTGCAGGGAAACAGTCCAGGGTTGTTTTACTCCATTGTTTGGGAACAATATTATGTTTACAACTATCATGTTGATATCAAGGACTGTCAGAGCCACAGCTTCATCTATGCATTTGAGTGGTTACATTTCCCCTTATGCTAACCAAGTGGAGGGGATGCCATTTGGGCTGGAAAAAAAACAAATGAAGGATTGTGGCATTAATATAGAGAAGGTGTATTGGAATGCAGCCAGGTGACTTACTCTCGAGCAGTGTGCGACAAAGGAATCAATGTAGTCCTTGGCCTGGTGGTTATTATACAGGCAGCACCTGCAGAGGCAGTGCATGCATCAGTCAGTTTCAAAGACAGAGGTAGATCTCGAACTTGAATACCTCAGAAATGCATCCTTATTTCCTTGAGATATTTGAACGTAAGAATGCCACCATATACCAATTCAGATCTCTAACGACTTCTAGGAAGGAAGGATGCATTTGAAGGTAGGGCCATAGAAAGAAGCACTCCAATCTTCTATGACTTACTTGGAGGAGAGCACTGGTGGGCTGACAAAGTACCTCAGAGCATCTTTGATCATGTCCTGCATTGGTAGGGTCCCAAACACTTTCTTATTATCGATCAGGAACGTTGTCTAGAGACAGGGAGGGTATTCCTCAGAACTGGATCAGAGAATTGTCCAGATGCACCAATCATGAGGGAGAATGTTCCTTACCTGCAGCAGAGACCTGGAGAGGACGCAGGGGGACTGCTCACTGAACTCACAGAAAAAGTCCTGAAAGCAGAATATTAAAACGACATTACTACAACCTTTAACAAATGCTCAAACAGGCAAACCATTATACAAGTATTGTCAGAATTTTATATTACAGTAACGTTGAAGTACAATAGTATTGTCAAAATTATTCTTGTAGTATTTACAGATGTAGTACCAGAATTCCATGAAGGTTAGTTGTGTTGATGACCTCGCACACGGTCTTAATGCGGTCGATGAGCTTGCTGAAGTAGTTGATCATCTCCTCCCTTTTGATGATCTTGGCGTAGCGGGGGAAGGTGGGGGGCAGCAGTCTCTGGTTCACAAGTGGTTCAAACCCCATCATGATCGGGTGATCTGGAACGCAGGGTTCAGAACTGAGTGGTTCACTTGCGGTTAGAGTTTTTCTAAGTGAGTGAAGCATTCATTTTATGGTAGTGAGTGACACATTGGGCCTAGGTAACATTGTGGAGTGTGTGTGTGTTACCTCCTTTAGTAGTATCGTTCTGGGACTGAGTGCCATGTTCGATGCTGGAGCGGAGGGCTGGGAGGAGATCTGCCGCCTGCTGCATGAGTTTCTGAGCTTCACTCACTGAGCTGGTCTGACAGAGCCAACATGACATCACATGCTCAATCAAATAAATCAACCATTTGTTCCTTTTTTTTAGTAAAGCTAAGCGAAAAGTGTGTGGTGTGCTTCTACATCTGCATTGCTTGCTCTTTGGGGTTTAGGCTGGGTTTCTGTATAAGCACTTTGACATCTGTTGATGCTTTATGAATACATTTGATTTGTGTTACCTCTTTTTTCGTGAAGGCGATCAGCGCTGTCAGTAGAAGGCGTGTGAACTTGATCCGACTGAAAAGTGCCAAACACTGCTGATGCTGAGAAAGGAGGCAGAGAAACAGGTTAATAACAAGTCTCTCACACACTATACCGTGTACAAAACATTAAACACCTGCTCTTTCCATGACAGACTGACCAGGTGAATCCATGATCCCTTATTGATGTCACCTATTAAATCCACTTCAAATCAGTGTAGATGACTAGGTGGAGACAGGTTAAAGAAATATTTTTAAGCCTTGAGACAATTAAGACATGGATTGTGTATGTGTGCCATTCAGAGGGTGAACGGGCAAGACAAGATATTTAAGTGCCTTTGAACAGGTTATGGTAGTAGGTGCCAGGTGCACCGGTTTTAGTTTATCAAGAACTGCAATGCTACTAAGTTTTCCTGTGTATCAAGAATGCTCCACCACCCACAGGACATCCAGCTAACTTGACAACTGTGGAAAGCATAGGAGTCAACAAGGCCAGCATCCCTGTGGAAGGCTTTTGACACCTCGTAGAGTCCATGCCCCGACGAATTGTTAATATTAGGAAGGTGTTCCTAATGTTTTTGTACTCTCAGTATCTTTGTAGGGACACAGATTTAGCTCTGTCGTAAAATGGAGATTCCGAACATCTAGAGACCTCTCAATTTTGGGGTAATGGGTGCTTTTTTTCTTTTTTTACAGCTGCATATTCCATATTCTCAATGAAAGGCTGCCTCATTCCCACGCTCTGGTGGACTGGCCAGGGCAGAAGGCAGGGGTAATAGATATTGCTAATCCGAAATGGACCCCCACACTACAGCCTATGCACTCTGACCGAATTGGATGTAGAGATAAGGTTGTAAGTTGTCCTCTGATAGGATAGGAGGGATTCTCACCATATTGCTAACACCTATCAAATCCTCCATAGATCTCCACAAGTGCATAAGGTTTAGGGGTTGATTTGAGATTGGCCATAGATGCAGTAAAGAGGTCAAACTGTGGAGGATAGAAGGGGGATGCCAGATTGGCAAACATTCAACAAATCTAACAAAGTGGATAGATATCATATTCGTCATGATTGATGTATTGCAACAGGCCCACAAAGTGGATACTAAAGTCAGATTTTGATATATTTGGCTATTTTCGCTGCATAACATTTAGAAGTTGTTCCTTTTCAGGTTTAGAAGAAGTGATTGCTAAATGCCTACTTCCGTTCTTATAAGCTGGTAGCATACAGAAATCGGTGGTGGTAGTCTGTAACTGTAATGCATTTGATTGGTGACGCTGACATGAACATGTATTGGGGTTGACATCCATACCAGCTTTATACAGATGTTTACCTCAACATAGTGTGGAACACACATTGGCTATTGTTTCGAAATGTAGGCACATTTTACTGTGGGGGAGTTAAGAGATTCAGGATCTTTCCCTCATGCATTTCTATTGTTTGGTTTGAGTTCCATTGACAGCTTTACCGCATCTATTGGATGGGAGAAATGATGGGGTGGACTGGTTGATATACTCAGAGACCGAGTGACTGATAGTCTTACCTCCAACTCCACCTCCGGGTCCCGCTGCTCACCCTGGCGACTGCGTGTGCTCTACAGGAGATGAAAGATAGAGGGGGGAAAAAAGAGGATAAGGAGAGCGAGGAAGAGGAGAACGCGTGACGGACGAGCTGTGGAGTTATGTTAGTGGCACAAAGAGTTGTATACACTAGCAGCCATCTCAGCTAAGTATCAGATACATTATTTAGTCATGTATTTCGTCACTTTGCCAGAGTCTGGTTAGCTGTATTCGCACCGGTTGTGAGAGTATAAGTGGATGGTGAAGACAGTAGTATGCATGTACCTTAACTTTCCTCTGTAACTCATCCTCCACATCCTTTAGCATACCTGTTGGTGCCATTGACATGTATAAAGTTAACTTGGCACACACACATCACTACATTATTATTTTATACCTGCAATGCCAAACATGGAACTTAAGCCACCACATGAAAATCACCTGTAACCCGCAAGTCTGTCACATTGTTGGCCATCTTGAAACCGTACGTCATGGCCTGGAAATCTTCCTAGAGACAGGACATAGAACAGGATCTTAAATATTATACCTAGAACTAAACTAAGCGTTGTTTCAGATCAGAAGACCTAGGAGGAACAGTGGACATACAGTGCATTCGGAAAGTATTCAGACCCTTGACTTTTTCCACATTTTGTAATGGTACATCCTTATTCTCAAATTGATTAAGTAAAACATTTTACTCAGCGATCTACACTCAATACACCATAATGACAAAGAAAACAGGTTATTAGACATTTTTGGCAAATGTATTACAAATAAGAAAACAGAAATACCATATTTATTCAGACCCTTTCCTATGAGACTCGAAATTGAGCTCAAGTGCATCCTGTTTCCGTTGATCATCCTTGAGATGTTTCTACTTGTGGTAAATTAAACTGATTTGACATGATTTGGATAACTGTCCATATAAGGTCCCACAGTTGACAGTGCATGTCAGAGCAAAAACCAAGGCTTGAGGTCGAAGGAATTGTCCATAGAGGTCCGAGACACACATCTGGGGAAGGGTACCAAAACATTTCTGCAGCATTGAAGGTCCTCAACACATCATTCTTGAATGGAACAAGTTTGGAACCACCAAGACTCTTCCTAGAGCTTGCCAAACTGAGCAATCGGGCAGAAGGGCCTAGGTCAGGGAGGTGAACAAGAACACGATGGTCACTCTGACATAGCTCCAGAGTTCCTCTGTGGAGATGGGAGAACATTCCAGTAGGACAACATTCTCAGCAGCACTCCACCAATCAGGCCTTTATGGCAGAATGGCCAGTCGGAAGCCACTCCTCAGTAAAAGGCACATGACAGCCCGCTTGGAGTTTGACAAAAGGCTCCTAAAGGATTCAGACCACGAGAAACAAGATTTTCTGGTCTGGTGAAACCAAGATTTAATTGGCAGCATCATGCTGTGGGCATGTTTTTCAGCAGCAGGGACTGGGAGACTAGTCAGGGTCGAAGAAAAGATGAACAGAGCAAAGTACAGAGATCCTTTATGAAACTCTGCTCGAGAGCGCTAAGGAACTCAGACTGGGGCGAAGGATCATCTTCCAACAGGAAAACGGCCCTAAGCACACAGCCAAGACAACGCAGGAGTGGCTTTGGGACAAGTCTTTGAATGTCCTTCAGTGGGCCAGCCAGAGCCCGGACTTGAACCCGATCGAACATCTCTGGAGAGACCTGAAAATAGCTGTGCTGTGACAATCCCCATCCAACCTGACAGAGCTTGAGAGGATCTACAGAGAAGAATGGGAGAAACTCCCCAAATACAGGTGTGCCAAGCTTGCAGCATCATACCCAAGAAGACTCGAGGCTGTAGTCGCTGCCAAAGGTGCTTCAACAAAGTACTGTGTAAAGGGTCTGAATACTTATGTAAATATGATTTCAGTTTTTTATATATATATACATATATACACACACACACACATTTGCAAAAATATTTGAAAAACCAGTTTTTGCTTTGTCATTATGGGGAATTGTGTGTAATTTGATAAGGGGGGAAAAAACAATGTAATATATTTTAGAATAAAGCTGTAACGTAACAAAATGTGGAAAAAGTAAAGGGGTCTGAATACTTTCCGAATGCACTGTAGTTTAACTGTGTCCCATCGACGGGACTATAGGAGGTATAGAGACAGTTTGTGTTAACCTGGTCCCAGATCTGTTGGTGGTGTCTTGCTAATTTATTTGGCATGACAGAGTGTGTGAGTGATAGAGAATGTGTTCCGTTCCGTGCAAAAGCCCAAAGAGACCAAACGTCTTACCTCCTCGAACACGGCGGCTTTGTTGACCTTCTCGCGGGCGATGTCGCACACCTTGAGGATGCCCAGAGTGAAGGCCTTGAGGGCAGGGTCCTCGATCAGGTCGGGGTTGTGGACGTAGAGGCAGGTGAACACTGTCTGGGCTAGGGAGTGACCCTCCAGCCAGGTGATCTACACACAAACAACTTAAAAGTACTTACGTTTGTTTTGATTGGTAATTATTATGCATAGTGGGTTGATGCAGTTTGGTATTGATAAAGAAATACAACTGACCAAGCAGCAGAAACAGGTGTCCATGATCCCAATCAGCTCAGGAAGACTGAGGTCCCTCACTCTGATAGCACCATCCTGGAGAGAGCAAGAGAGGAGAGAGACAAAAAAGGAGAAGAGAGCGCGAGCGACAGAGAGGAAAAGGCGAGGTGGGGGAGAGTCTTAATGGACTATAATGCACCTCACTAAAGGTTCAACATAAAACCAACATTTTCATTTCACAGGCTGAAACTCCAGGAATCAGAGCCATACCTTGACTGCCTGTTCAAAGTTGAGGACTTTCCTGTTGACCTGATTACCAATCATCCCTGCGTCCATCTTGGGGTCCATCATCTCAATGGCAGACATAGCCTCGAACAGGCCAAACCTGCTGAAAACGCTGCATTAAAAGACCTAATGCTGTGTGTTGTCTAGGGATAGATGCATGTATATTGCAGCACTTCAGTATTTCACTAACACAGCACATTTGAATTAATGGCATAGAGAACAGTGTGAGAAACAAACAGAAACACTCACAACTTGTCATGGAGCAACTCCCCAAGGTTGAGCTCTGTAAATACAACACGAGAAAACAAATACAAGAGTACTCAGTCATCTGAACTATGCTAATCTGTGCCATCCAGCTTGCATTTCAGACTGGTGGCACCAAATTCCCAGAGAGCTGAAATCACTGGGTCTACATTAAGAATTACTTTACTGTATTGGCCTTTCTTTTACTGGTTGTGCAGATTTACACCAATCTTTTGATGAGAAACCTGATTTACCAGGGAAGGCATTTCAGAACTGTCCAGCAAACAAATGAGAGGAACAAGTATCATAAACCCCTGAGACACAATTCAAATCATCAGCACATCCTGAAAAACGGTGTTAACGCATGTAACAGAACACACAGACAGACACACGCACACTGAGTTTGTACCTCTGCATGCCCCTTTAAATTCATGTGTAATGTCCACCCAGTTTGCATTGTTCCTCATCTTCTCTGGGACACCCAATCCCCATCCTACATCGTCATCCTCTACTGACGACTTCATCACCATGGTTACAGCTGAAAGTAAAACCAGTAGGTTGTCAAATTCAAATAAGATAAAAATGTATAGAGCTATTGATGCAAGGACTGACCATCCATGATATCAAATAATATAATTTTACCCATGTGTTGAGACTATACAGTGTTCGTTTACATGTACGTTGTTCACAAACATCATTTGAGTAAAGCAAGGTTATATGGGTTCTGATTGGAGTACAACTCAGTCACCGGGGGAAGGTCCAGGGGGAACTCAGCAGGCTATCATTTCTGCCAGTCAGAGTTGACTGTGAGGTCTGTGGATTCATTCAATACGATAACTAGCTAACCGCAATTTGTAATGAGGCACCGGAGTCTAATGTCATTGCACTAGCTAGCCAGTGTTAATAGCTAGTTATGCTAAATATCTTTGCTACGATTCTTTCCGAGCTGGAGCATAATAAATCAGTCGAGCTGGCTAATATTGATGATACTGTAGCTAGCTAACGTTAACTAGTTTGGTCTCTGCATCAACACAAATGTTTAATCATACATATTATTAATCAAATTGCATAAAACATTTGGGCATATTTTGGGGACATTTGATGGGATCTTTTCGTTGTAAAATCACATAGCTACATACCTTGCTAACTGCTAGCGCTTCTAGATAGTCGTCCGAGGCTGCTTCTCCTTCTTCGGCGGGGTTTATCGGCGGTTGGCATCCAACGTGATGGTGCATTACCGCCATCAACTGTACTGGAGTGTGAGCCAGGGACAGGGAGAAACTAAATCCTACCTGCCAGCCCCGTTGCTCTAAAAAAAATAGAACAATATACAGTGCCTTGCGAAAGTATTCGGCCCCCTTGAACTTTGCGACCTTTTGCCACATTTCAGGCTTCAAACATACAGATATAAAACTGTATTTTTTTGTGAAGAATCAACAACAAGTGGGACACAATCATGAAGTGGAATGACATTTATTGGATATTTCAAACTTTTTTAGCAAATCAAAAACTGAAAAATTGGGCGTGCAAAATTATTCAGCCCCTTTACTTTCAGTGCAGCAAACTCTCTCCAGAAGTTCAGTGAGGATCTCTGAATGATCCAATGTTGACCTAAATGACTAATGATGATAAATACAATCCACCTGTGTGTAATCAAGTCTCCGTATAAATGCACCTGCACTGTGATAGTCTCAGAGGTCCGTTAAAAGCGCAGAGAGCATCATGAAGAACAAGGAACACACCAGGCAGGTCCGAGATACTGTTGTGAAGAAGTTTAAAGCCGGATTTGGATACAAAAAGATTTCCCAAGCTTTAAACATCCCAAGGAGCACTGTGCAAGCGATAATATTGAAATGGAAGGAGTATCAGACCACTGCAAATCTACCAAGACCTGGCCGTCCCTCTAAACTTTCAGCTCATACAAGGAGAAGACTGATCAGAGATGCAGCCAAGAGGCCCATGATCACTCTGGATGAACTGCAGAGATCTACAGCTGAGGTGGGAGACTCTGTCCATAGGACAACAATCAGTCGTATATTGCACAAATCTGGCCTTTATGGAAGAGTGGCAAGAAGAAAGCCATTTCTTAAAGATATCCATAAAAAGTGTTGTTTAAAGTTTGCCACAAGCCACCTGGGAGACACACCAAACATGTGGAAGAAGGTGCTCTGGTCAGATGAAACCAAAATTGAACTTTTTGGCAACAATGCAAAACGTTATGTTTGGCGTAAAAGCAACACAGCTGAACACACCATCCCCACTGTCAAACATGGTGGTGGCAGCATCATGGTTTGGGCCTGCTTTTCTTCAGCAGGGACAGGGAAGATGGTTAAAATTGATGGGAAGATGGATGGAGCCAAATACAGGACCATTCTGGAAGAAAACCTGATGGAGTCTGCAAAAGACCTGAGACTGGGACGGAGATTTGTCTTCCAACAAGACAATGATCCAAAACATAAAGCAAAATCTACAATGGAATGGTTCAAAAATAAACATATCCAGGTGTTAGAATGGCCAAGTCAAAGTCCAGACCTGAATCCAATCGAGAATCTGTGGAAAGAACTGAAAACTGCTGTTCACAAATGCTCTCCATCCAACCTCACTGAGCTCGAGCTGTTTTGCAAGGAGGAATGGGAAAAAAATTCAGTCTCTCGATGTGCAAAACTGATAGAGACATACCCCAAGCGACTTACAGCTGTAATCGCAGCAAAAGGTGGCGCTACAAAGTATTAACTTAAGGGGGCTGAATAATTTTGCACGCCCAATTTTTCAGTTTTTGATTTGCTAAAAAAGTTTGAAATATCCAATAAATGTCGTTCCACTTCATGATTGTGTCCCCCTTGTTGTTGATTCTTCACAAAAAAATACAGTTTTATATCTTTATGTTTGAAGCCTGAAATGTGGCAAAAGGTCGCAAAGTTCAAGGGGGCCGAATACTTTCGCAAGGCACTGTATGTGAGACTATATCTAATGATGTTCTTCTCAAAATACTCTTTAAACTAATTTCCTGTATCCCCTTCTCCCTCATAGATCTCAGCCGCTCTTTTTCCCTCTGATACTGCCCACACTGTAGCAATACCAGCTCCACAGTTTCTGTTTCCTGGCAATAATCACACTTTCCTGTTGGATGCTTTCCTATCACATTTAAGGTATTTTTCAACTGGCTGTGTCCCACCCTTAATCTAGTAAAAATAGCCTCCTCTCTTCTGTCCCTTCCTGAAGTTCTCCCCTCCCCGACTTTCCTTTGTACTTGAAATAAATGCCTGCCCTTAGTATCTCTATTCCACTGCTCCTGACATCTCTACACCATCACTGTCCATATCAGGCTTTTTGCCACTACCTTGCTCGTTGAAACTACAACATCAACATTCCCACTACTAAGTGCTTGTTTAGCCAGTAAATCAACTGCCTCATTCCCCTCCACCCCCACATGAGCTGGGACGCAAGTAAATCTTATCTGTATACCCATCTGTCTAATCCTGCCATGGGTTTGTAGCACCTCATAAAGCAGGTCTTGTCTGCTACGTGAGCTGGACTGGAGACTCTAACACTGCACATGAATCAGAGCAAATAACTACTCTGTCTGGCTTGACTTCCTCCACCCACTGCAAGGCCAACAGTATGGTCATCAGCTCTGCCATGTATACAGCTAGATGATCAGTTATACATTTCCTGACTTCCACCCCACATTCCTGCACTACAAATGCTGACCCAGTACATCCTGTCCTTGGATCTTTTGAACCATCTGTGTAAATGGCAACAAAATCCTGATACGTCTCCATACTGTGTATCTTAAACAAATCAGATGGATCAACACCCTCTCTATCTTTCTGTAGTCTCTCCAACATTTCTAGATCAACTACTGGAGGCGGGAGTAGCCATGGAGGATTTACAGGAATAGCTACCATTGGACTAAACTCCCTTCCATACAGTCCCATTCCCTTCGCCTGGGTATTACCCACCCACCCAAAGCTTGTGTTCTGTCTTTGCTCATGTTCCCAGCGTGCCTGTAAAATCCTGTTCGCAGGACGAGACACCCCATGTCCTTGTAGGTTGACCCAATAATTAATTGCCTGCTACTGTCTCCTAATCTGCAATGGCATATCCCCCATCTAGTGCAGCCACTGGGGACGTCCGAAACGCCCCACTACATGTTCTGAATCCTTGCTCCTGTATGAGATCTAGCCTTTCCAATGAGGTCCGGGCTGCCGAACCATACGCTATACTGCCATAGTCTATTACAGTTCGGATCAATGAGGAACACCCAACCCACCACTCCTTCCCTGTCAGACAGCCATCACATTTAGCACCTTCTTACACTTTCTCAATGTGTTGTGCTCAGGTTAGTCTAGTGTCAAAGTATAGCTCAAGGAACCTGGGTATACTCCAAGTTTTTCCCATATAACCTCATCTCCCACCTTCCTCCTGGTAAAGAACACTGTCTGAGTTTTCTCTACAGGGAACCTGAATCTCCACATTAATGCCCACCACTCTACCTCATCAATTGCTTCATGTAGCTTCCTGACTATGTATGACACATTTTTTTTGTTTAACTAGGAAAGTCCGTTAAGAACAATTTCTTATTTACAATGATGGCCTACCGGGGAACAGTGGGTTAACTGCCTTGTTCAGGGGCAGAACGACAGATTTTTACCTCGTCAGCTCAGGGATTCAATCCAGCAACCTTTCGGTTACGAGCTCAACGCTCTAACCACTAGGCTACCTGCTGCCCAGGAGGAGGATTGAGAACAGAGAACAACTAATCACGTTCCCCTGTGGTGTACCATCATCCACCAGGCCTGATAGACTTCCCCACCCTCAGCTGGATAGACCTTCCAAACAGGAAATCCTTTACCTACACCAATAATATCAAGCTTAATTAAAAAAAACCTCCTTCCACATCATATCATATGCCTTCTCCACATCAAAAAAGACAGCTCTGCTTCTAAACAGAGCACTGGGTCCATAGTTCCCCTACCCTTCCTAAAGCCACTCTGATGTGGCAAGACTAGCCCAATGCTCTCCAGGAAGTAAGTTAGCCTCTCCGTAATCATACGTTCCATAATCTTACATAGAGTTGAAGTTGGAAGTTTACATACACCTTAGCCAAATACATTTAAACTCTGTTTTCACAATTCCTGACATTTAATCCTAGTAAAAATTCCCTGTCTTAGGTCAGTTAGGATGACCACCTTATTTTAATAATGTGAAATATCAGAATAATATTAGAGAGAATATTTATTTCAGCTTTTATTTCTTTCATCACATTCCCAGTGGGTCAGAAGTTTACATACACTCAATTAGTATTTGGTAGCATTGCCTTTAAATTGTTTAACTTGGGTCAAACGTTTCGGGAAGCCTTCCACAAGCTTCTCACAATAAGTTGGCTGAATTTTGTCCCATTCCTCCTGACAGAGCTGGTGTAACTGAGTCGGGTTTGTAGGCCTCCTTGCTCGCACATGCTTTTTTTACCCCCAAATGTTCTATAGGATTGAGGTCAGGGCTTTGTGATGGCCACTCAAATACCTTGACTTTGTTGTCCTTAAGCAATTTTGCCACAACTTTGGAATTATGTTTGGGGTCATTGTTCATTTGGAAGACCCATTTGCAACCAAGCTTTAACTTCCTGACGGATGTCTTGAGATGTTGCTTCAATATTTTCACGTAGTTTTCTTTCCACATGATGCCATCTATTTTGTGAAGTGCACCTGTCCCTCCTGCAGCAAAGCACCCCACAACATGATGCTGCCACCCTCGTGCTTCACGGTTGGGATGGTGTTCTTCGGCTTGCAAGCCTCCCCCTTTTTCCTCCAAACATAATGATGGTCACTATGGCCAAACAGTTCTATTTTTGTGTCATCAGACCAGAGGACATTTCTCCAAAAAGTACAATCTTTGTCCCCGTGTGCAGTTGCAAACCGTAGTCTGGCTTTTTATGCCGGTTTTGGAGCAGTGGCTTCTTCCTTGCTGAGCGACCTTTCAGGTTATGTCAATATAGAACTAGTTTTACTGTGGATATAGATACTTTTGTACCCGTTTCCTCCAGCATCTTTACAAGGTCCTTTGCTGTTGTTCTGGGATTGATTTGCACTTTTCACACCAAAGTACATTTATCTCTAGGAGACAGAACACGTCTCCTTCCTGAGCGGTATGACGGCTTGTGGTCCAATAGTGTTTATACTTGCGTACTATTGTTTGCACAGGAGAACGTAGTACCTTCAGGAGTTTGGAAATTGCTCCCAAGGATGAACCAGACTTGTGGAGGTCTCCATTTGTTTTCTGAGGTCTTGGCTGATTTCTTCTGATTTTCCCATGATGTCAAGCAAAGAGACACTGAGTTTGAAAGTAGGCCTTGAAATCGATCCACAGGTACACCTCCAATTGACTTAAATTACGTCAATTAGGCTATCAGAAGCTTCTAAAGCCATGACATCATTTTCTGGAATTTTCCAAGCTGTTTAAAGGCACATTCAATTTAGTGCATGTAAACTTCTGACCCACTGGAATTGCGATACAGTAAATTATAAGTGAAATTATCTGTCTGTAAGCAATTGTTGGAAAAATGAATGGTGTCATGCACAAAGTAGATGTCCTAACTGACTTGCCAAAACTATAGTTTGTTAACAAGACATTTGTGAAGTGGTTGAAAAACAAGTTTTAATGACTCTAACCTAAGTGTATGCAAAACACCGACTTCAACTGTACATATGATGTTAAAGCTTTTGGCTGATAGTTTGTTGAACCTTGTTGGGTCTTTTCCTGGCTTCCGGATTGGTACAACTACTGCCTCCTTCCAACTACCTGGTAGTTTCCCCTACTCCCAGACTCTGTTGTACAACACCAATACCTTATCCAGTGACTCATCACTAAGATGGGCACTCACCTGGGCCTGGGCCTATTTATACTGAATCAGATGTTGGAAGTTATGCGTCCTTTTCAGTACTCTAAATGCCCTGTTCCTACTCCTCACCATTGCCCCACACTCATCCGTCCACTATGGGACAGCTTTCCTCCTCCCTGAAGTCTTAGGTATAGCCTCAGTAGCTGCCCCCACAAACGCTGTTCTCACCCAGTTATTCATACTATCCACATCCCCTCTCATATCCACATGAGCCATCACCTGCTCACTCAGTTCCTGAAACTGATCCAACTTTTCCCTTCCAACACGCACCTGCCATCCACTGACATCTCCCCCTCCCTCTGGCCTACTGTGCATGCTATGGGGTAATGATCACTCCCTACTGTCGACTCCTCCCATACAGATTCCTGCCATCACACTAGATACCAGAGTGCGGTCTAAGGCAGACTCTTCCTGTGGCTACATCAATCCTGGTCCCTCAGCCATTATTCAGGCACACCAGATCTTTCATTTCAATCAGGTTTTCCATCACTTGGCCATTTCCAACCATCCGTCCCAAGAGCATATTGTGGGCATTAAAATCCCCTCACCCCATTACCTTACTTCTATCCTGGCCCTCCACCCTCTCCAGCACCTCCAGGTCCAATATCTGACAAGGATTATAATAGTTTTCTACCACTAGCATCCCTCCTCTCAACCACACCTCCACCACCACCACATATTCCTGTTCAATACCTTTGCCTAGCAGTCATCCGAGCCTGGGAAAAAGCACAAATAGGATGGTATTACGTTGCACCTTTGGAAGTCCCACATCATAGCTAGCTATCGCAATAGCCAGCAGATCCGACCCGCTCACTTACAGCTGCAGCGTCAGACAGCATTCCTCTAAATATTAAAGCTGCTATATGTAACTTTTCTGGTGACCCCACCAAATTCACATAGAAATTCACATATAATTAGCACTAGCGCTAATTGGTAACTGCCGTTATCACAATGATGGAAGTACCAGATTACCTATAGACTTTGTGTACCAGATACCCATAGACTTCCAGTCATTGCACCAACCCTAGTTAGCATTGGCTTTCAAAACTACCTCTAACATCCTTCATACGGGACACAGAGACATACAAATGTTATCCCCTAGTTCATCTGACTCTGGGGAAGTAGATAAAGGACATCATTGCCTAGTTTTTGCATCTTTTACTTTAGTTTTTTTACACCAGACTCAAACAGCTGAAAATACAATATTTTGGTAATTGAAAAGATATTTCACAGCGGTTTGTCACAAACTGAAATTAGGCAAAAGATTAGAATTTTTGCAACCAGGAAGTGGAGGAGCAATTTCTTCTTATTGCACCTTTAAAACACCTCGTAGCCACTTCGAGATATAGTCCAAAAAACATACCTCAACCCAGAGATGACAGATATTGCATATATGCATTGTACTCTAAATTGTCTCATTATCCCAACTCTTACACCAAGAAGATTGAACTACTATTTCTTGCAGTCGTTCAATCTTCTCAGTTTAACAGTTGGGATAATGGGCCAATTCGGTGTACATTGCATTTCTCATCCCTGGATTGACGTACGTTTTCCGAGCCATATCTCGAGCCGGCTCCACAGTAATGCTGTCCAACCTTAGTACAGCTGTAAATAAGCTGGTCGGTTATGCTTGGAGGTTCGCTTTGGGTGATCATTTCAGGCCCGTATGGGGGTTTTGCACCCTATTTTGTTAATGGTGTATGTGATGTTTGATCCGCGTTTATGAACAGCTTTCATTCGTGCCGTGTTCACATGCTAGTCGGAATTAGGAAACTCTGAAATGTACGACTTGCTAACTGGTTGTAGTTATACAAGTCCCGTGTTCAACAAATCAACAAGTCGGAAATGTCAGAGTTTATTCAATTCAACTAGCATTTGAACGCAGCATCATCGCTGCTCCTTTTGGAACGCCGTCTGGGTCTTTGCGTGTCAAAAAAGATACACGTCAAATAACACGATTTGACGTGTAAAATAAGCTTATTGACCAAACAGGGCCTGAATATGACCTCACGTCAAATAATAATTTAACATGTTCATACATTTTGGTTGTAGTTATACAAGTTGGAAATGTCAGAGTTTCCTAGTTCCAACTATCCCATGAACGCAGCATCAGAGCTGCTAGTCATCATTTCGTGTCGCGTCTAAAAACTAAATGTGCTTTCTCGCCTTGTTCACGCGTCCTGGCAGATCTTCTTGACATTGAGGGAGTTATGTTAACGCCCCGGGTAAAGCGGGTTAGCATTGATTGCATTCGTTTTGGAACTGCGTTCGAGCCAGGTGATCCGTTTTAGCCGACGGCGAAGTCGGCTCAAAACAAATGTGATGTAGATTAATTAAGCACGTGGATGAATAGCATCAAATATTGTGTACTATATTGTCAAGTGACCTCTCTAAAGATGGAAATACATGTCCTAAAATATGGAAGGAGGCGAGATCAGGTGGGACCATTTTAGCCAATGAGAGGACAGATGTGTGTGGAACGACAGGTCATAGATATAGACAGCTATGATATAGATAGAGGCTATGAGTCTGTGACAGCATGGGCAGTGCCTTTAGGTTTTATTTTTTTTATTGAACCTTTATCCATTTAAAGGAGTCAATTCTTCTTCATTGTCTAATTGTTTCCAACTTATAGGAATCCCCACACAGTTGACTACTTTAAAATGGTGGAAGCGGTCTTAGGCACTGCATTTCAGTGCAAGAGGCGTCACTACAGTCCCTAGTTCGATTCCAGGCTATATCACATCCGACCATGATCGGGAGTCCCATAGAGCGCAGCACAATTGGCCCACCATCGTCCGGGTTTGGCGGTATTGTAAATACGAATTTGAATTAGTTCTTACTTGACTTCCCAAGTTAAAATAATAATAAATTGGCTAAGTACATGCTAAATCAGGTTTTATCCATGATCAATCCTCTATCTCTACAACAGGCACAACCTGATATAAAGTCGTTTCCCCCCCCGAAATGACACGTGCGTCCACTTATATAAGTGCATTGTAACAATACGAAATTAATATTCGATCAAATAAGCCTCATGTAGCAAATTAGCAATTCCATTTTTTCAACCAAATTCGACACTATAATTAACCTCCATACAACATTTCCTCACTTCGTTGTTTTATTTTCGTGGACAGATTTTAAACGAGTAAAACTTCTCGATTTGCCTCTTTCCCTCTGGTAAGGATTCTGTTTTCACACGGGTCGGTGATGCAATTAAAACTAGTTTGAATATTCGAACATATATTTTATGGAGAATATATGTATGTTTCTGTACAATGCATCATGCTGCCTTGTTGACAACATGACCGTGCGGTGCAGATTACTGTTCGATTTTCGATTTTTCCTGTTCTCGTCGAGGGCTGAAAGCCCTCGTTTCTACAACCCAAATCAAGGTCCGGACCCTAAATTCTCCAGCTGAGTAGGGGGTTTGTGTCATAACGTCGGGGTTTTTCAGACAACACAAATACGTCTATGGATTGGCTCGCCCTAATGGGACAACAATTCCTTTCAATATAGGTTCGGGAAATGTATTTGTTTGAAGTATTTTGCATGGCTAGTACATGTCCCTGTCATTGTTTACAAATTTATGTCTAGCTAGGTAGCCAAATTAGCAGGAATGTTAAGTTATCTAGCTACGTTAACGTCAGCTAGCAAACTGAATGGACACTGACTGAGCAGGTGCAATGTGGGCTGTGAAGTCCTTAGCTCGCCAGCCAGTTATCTCGTAAACCAGTCAGTCACTGCTAGTTAGCAGTCTAGCTGATTTCGCCGTTGTGCTAACTCTAGTTCTGTTGTTGTCAATGAAGATCTGCAACACACTTGACAGATGGGCAGCCTGGCCAGATTACGCTGTTCAATTTGATTAGGCCCTTCTAGCTACATCAGTTGGGTCAAGTTAGCTAGCTAGATAGCTGGGCTAACTACAACAAGCATGCACTGCATCGGCTGTACATGTAGTCCCACTAGTTACACCCTTGTACTAAAATGATGGCCTCCAATTTCATATCCAGGAATAGTGCATGTGATAGGCTACACACTTATTAAAATCATCAATGACATAATGAATGGTAATAACTCATTAATGACACCGGTCAAGTACTGTATCTACACACGTCTACACTCTTGTCCTCTATCTCTTTACTAGTGTATTTCTCCTGTTGGCTTGTCATGCTTTTGCGCTGATTAAGTGTCTTAATGACATAGTCAGGGCTGTTTTGTTTCCTGACACTGGAGCCATTTAACTCTACTGGACACCCTTTTGTTTTGGTTAAACAAGTTGAGCTGGTTAGAGCAAAACTGGCCCTATTTTGTTACATTGCATATACCGATATGGGTTGTTCATTCATGGTCATCTCTCTATGTTGCTGATCTCATCTTGCCACAGGACAGCGAGAGAGTATAGAAAGCATAGACTGTGATTTCCACGGGTGAACACACATGTCCGGACCGGGAATGACAACTGAATTGCATTGCCGATCCTTGCGTTTCTTTACTTGCAGTTGATGTGAAATGTTGACGTGTGAGAAAAAATGAATAAGCACAAAATGATTCCTGAGAAAGGGTGAGTAACCAGTCTTGAACACATGCGCCAGGTTCTTTCTGTGTGATATGTGTGTGTGTGAGAACCCAAGTGTTTCTGCCAGATTCTCTTAGTCTCTCACACACTGCCCTCATATGCTACACTCTTGTTTGCTCTATGTCTTGTGACAATGTAAGGTCAGTCTTAGGACAGCAACATCGCAGATCATTAAACCTGCTAGGGCCTGTCATGATGCCATCTTGACCCTAGCTATTGTGTTGGGTTCCTCTGTCAAACATTACTGTTTGGGGTCAATCACTTTTTGGGGCCTTGTAGTAACTAGCCTATTGTCACTTTAGCCTTAGTCTTGCGTCGCCAGACACTGAGGCAGAAGCTAGCCTATTTTTGATTCTCCACCTGTAATCATGATCTTTTTTCCCTATAGTAAGAAGGCCTAACATTTCAATGGCAAAGCACAGTTTCTAGGCTACATTTTGATAAGCTATGAACTCTGAAAACAGTGGCAGAATGTTTGACTCTGAGTGTGGATGTCTGTTCTCTTTAGCCTAACTAATGTGTCTGAGTGTGTTAGTAATGCATGAAGGTATATGTATGCGCATGTGTATTTTTGCTTTGGTAGATTTGTTTGGGCAGTATCTTACTCCATCTCCCTCTCACTGTATTTTGGTCTGTGAGTTTGTTTGTCTCTCTTTTTTCTCTGTCTGTCTGTGTGTATCTCTCACTCTGTCTTTATAAGGTCATATGAGAGACATTGGGTCTATTTCTACATTTTGATTATCTCTCCCATGGCTGTTGTCATTCCAAAGTGACCTTTGACCTCACTGCCCCTTATGAGCTTAATATAACCATAGAGCAGGGTCATGTTCATTAGGGCGGTCTACGGAAAATATTTGCTTTATGAGAGCATGGGCTGATCATGTCTGGCTATGTGTCAAGTATTAAACCTCTCTCTCTCTCTCCCTCCCAGCGTTCCCAGTAACTCCAGGGTGCTGATGTTGTTTGGCCAGCTGGAGAAGCTGAACAGGGAGTCCATGCTGGTGGACCCTGAGATCGCCAGGCAGATCACTGCCAAGATCCTTCACCTCATACAGACTCAAGGTGAGAAGAGTGCTAGCCTACTGTATACTACCCCTTTCACACTCACTGAGCCTAGCTGATCAAGCTAGCCTGTTACTCACTGACCATATAGTTGCTGAAACCATGCCATAAAGGCCAATGGGAAATAATATCCTATTTCAGAGTCAGCAAACCGTAAAACTTCCATTAAACGCTGAGTCTCCAACAAGTGCCTGTTTCTTGTGATAGCTGGGTATAATTTCACATTTTTGCAAATAAACGCTAGCCTCTAATAAACGCTTGTTCAAAAAATAATGATATAATTAAACTGCACACATTTTGCCAGTCTACTTGGTGGAATTTCACAGCATCTCTAGCTCACACTGAATGATTGCTGGCAATACAGCCTGATAATAGCTGCACCCTATCATATTTGTATCACAGACATATCTGATCATACCTGTATTGCATGTCTTTGTGGAACCTCTCAAACAAGTCAAGCTGAGGCACTTGTGCTACAGATGTAGGATCTTAATTTGATCACCCTGTTGTAGTATAACTTTCCTCAATGCAGGACATTTTAAAGTTGTAATGTATTTGAGGCTTCAGAGTTGATTTTCCCAAATGAAAAATGTATATGTACAAAAATTTCCATTTAATTATAATCCAAATAATAATTCACATTTACTGCTGCAGGATTATTTCCCTGCTGTAGCAAACTGGCTCAAATTATGATCCTACATCTGTACCTTTGTGGCTGCATTACACCTGCACCAAACCTCTACCTCACCTGCGTCGCCAAGCCCCAACAACGGCTCATAACAACACTTCAACATTATTTGTATTCTTCTTATGGCTGCACTTCCCTTCAGCTCAACCCCATTACAGTATTACTCTCATTACTTACAGTATTATGCACACATGACATTCACTCACTCACCCCTGTTATTCCAGCTGGCGCATATAGCATTATCAAAGGTTGTCTTGGCCATCTTCTCCTCTGTACCTTTACTCTAGTGCTGATGTTGTTGTAGCTCATTCTCTATGGTAATCCACCATGTTGTCTTGGGCCTTCCTTCTGGAGTCCAGATGCCGTTTATGATTCTTCGGATACAAGTTGTGTGTAAGGTGTATATATTTTTTGGTCATTTTCAGCACTTAGAATAACCTTATAGCCCTGCTCCTAGAATTGTTGTTAGTAAACCGCTCTGGTAGATATTGAGTTTTGTGTTGTCTTGAGCTTAAAATTAGTTTGAACTTTGAAGGTTGTTTGTTAGGCTGGGAATTGCCAGCGACCTGACAATACAATATTATCACGATACTTAGGTGCCGATATGTATTGCAATTTGATACTGTGGTTTTTATTGCGATTCGATGTTCCAAACATTTTGATCACCATATGTTGGCTCTGCAAGACAGAGCCTTGAGAAAGTTTTGAGCAGTCATGGAAATAAAAGTGCTCCCTATTTAAAAGAAGATTGAGAACAAGCTAGGAAGGAAAAATACTGTTTTGGTGTAGGTACAGCCAACTAGCGCTTAAAGGACATTGCGATATTGTCAACGCAATATATACTAGTCGTTTGTTCTTTGTTGATCCAAGTGCTGGTACACTGTCATGGCAGATGGTGCTCCCTAGGTATGTTAAACTTTGTCAAGTAACTTCAGGTCATGTTTCTTTTCTTTCTTTCTTTTTGTTGCTGTGTTGATGGGCATGACCATTGTCTTGCAGTTAATAACCAGTCTGACTTGCATCTCAGTTTTTTTTTCTTGTAGGGTAGTTATTGGTGAGTTTTGTTGGTGTGTGTGTGATAAAACATCCTGGTCATCAGCAAAGTCGAGGTCTTCTGGAGTTGAATACAAGGTCCATCGTAATTCCTCTTACCTGATCTTGTTTTTTTTAAGCTGACCACACTTACTGTCCTGTCCTGTAGCCTGTCTTTAGCATCTCAGGGTAGATGAGGACTCTGTTCAAGTGACAGCCTATAGGATATGTGAATAGGTCAAAAGGTATTTGGGTGGCTAAGTAGATGTTTGGTGACATCAAGGGTATGTGTTTGTTGGTCAGGGGAGATTTACGAGGGTGAAAGGAGTGTTGGGATGTTAGTGGGTGGTTGTCCTAGGATGGCATGTTGCATGTCTTTAGTGGTGGAAACATTTTAGCAGAGGGACGGTTAGCTCTGTAACTAGACCCCCCCCACCCAGTGAATGCTCAGCTCTCTGCCCCATTGGGAGTGATACCTGACCCCCTCCACCCCTCTTGGACTGCCCAGCTCCCTCACCAATGTGAGTTCCTCTTAATCCTTCCTCCTTCCCACCCCCCTGCTGGCTCTTACGTCACAGAGAATCTGACATTTGAGGAAAAGCTGTTTCACTCAGTTTATAATTACCCAGCCAGCAGCCATCAGTGAATCTTCTCAGACAGACTGCACTGAGGAAGGCCATCGAGTGTGTGTGTGTGGACACACACACAGGTCCTGGTTTGAGTGAATAACAAACATTTGCATGCCGTTATGTCGTTATGCTTCAGAAAAAAGAAAAGCCTGACAACTAATCTGGTGTATCACGTCATTCCGAGTGAAGACTGCTGGGTCAACAGCTGATGGAGAAAGTGAGATCCCGTCACTTCGTTCATTAGTCAGCAATGTGATACTGTTTGGAAAAAAACACATTGGCCTTTTGCTATTGAGATAAATGGCATAGCTAGAAATATAAATGTCAGAGACTCGCATGACACAGCTGTGTTGTGGACACTCACATCCATATATAGACATCTGTTGCGATGACAAGGGTCAGTGGTGGACCGGTGGTGCTAGGTTTGTGGCGCTAGAGCAAAGTTGAGACTTTGAAAATGGAAACAAGAGAACTGGACGTCAAACATTGATTGAAGATCACTTCAAGATCAGCATTGACACATGGATTGGTTTGTTGTGCCAAATTGAGTTAGCTGTACAGCACAGGAGGTTGGTGGCACCTTAATTGGGGAGGACGGGCTCATGGATAACAGCTGGAGTGGAATGGAATCAAATGCATCACACATGATTTCCATGTGTTGGACGCCATTCTATTCACACCGTTCAAGCCATTATTCTGAGCTGTCCTCCCCTCAGCAGCCTCCACTGATGTAGAGGTCACTTGGCTGGATCAAGTTCTTCATTCTAAGCTCATAGCCACTTAGCAAAACTTAGCTTTCAGCCATTACACCTTTTGTTTTAGATCTGTTTCTTTGAACATGGGCAGCACAGACTTTCCAATGTCTGATGTAGCCAGTAGAAGTCACGCTTCAGCACTTTTGGATTCATTGAAGGTTAATCTATTATCACATTATCTATTCGGTTGTTGTTGCTCAAATAAGTTTTCATTCGAAAAAACATGATACTGTATGTGTCTATTATGGAAATATAGTCTTCTAGAGAGGGAATGCTGTCTCACAGCTGTAGTTTCTAGCTGAAATCAGAGCAGCGGTGCGTGTTGAAACGTGAGCGTGTCTCTTGGTGGGACGTCCCTCTTGCAGTGATACATCTCTGTGGCCCTGACTCCTGCACGCACGGCAGGCTACAGCTCTTCTCGGGCTTGTCCTCAGGCCACACCCTGACACAGTCAGCCCCACTTGGGAGACATCCAGAACTGTTTCACACAGTCATCATTAGGGCATAGAATTGTCAGGGACCTCAGTATATGATATAGAATTGTGAGAAAAGCAATACATATCGACATCAAATTATCATGATTATATGTATTTAGATTGTTTTGTTGTGGAAATTCTAAAGAGAGACTGTAGATTCTTCAAACAACTTTATTATAAGATTTGCAAAAATGGAGCAATCAACAATCACTCAAATAGTTCAGAGTTGAAAGCCCAACGAACAAAGTTGGCTCTCTCCTTTTATAGAAAGTACATCCTCTTATCTATGTGACAGTTAGCAGATGTGCAGAAACAGGGCTGGGGAACAGAGTTGCAAGAAATAATTTGGCTCATCTGTGCAGATCAAGATAGCTGATATCGCCACCATTCTCTGTTCCTCCGTGCTAAATTCCTGCCGATTGTGGACACAGGAGGTCACATACTGTGGTCGCACCCAAATGGCTCATGAATTTGTACGCTCAGATGTATGACTAAGTCAAACAAGACAAGTTTGTATGAGTAAAAATTACTAGCATATAACAATGGACAATTATTTAAGTAAAAAACAGCATAGTGTGTAATTCATTTCCTCCAGTTTCCTCTCAATGGTTTTGGGGGGGGGGGGGGGTTGGGTTCTGGTGCGGGTCCGTGAATCCCCCCCAGGATACTTTTTATATAGAAGTACTGAAGGACAGTTCTAGGGACTTTTTAAAATGACATTCTACTCCAAAATTTATGAAATAAATGTATAAAATATCAATTCCACCTATAGAAATGAGCCCAATAACAAACATATTGGTACAATTATTTGTTTAAATTATTTTAACATATTGGACCATGGATATAATAACAAACATGTTTTATTGTCACATACACCAGATAGGTGCAGTGAAATTGGTTGTTTTACAGGGTCGGCCATAGTAGTAAAGCACCTCTGGCGCAAATCATGATTAAGTTACTTGCTCAATGGCACATCGGCAGATTTTTCACCATGGTGGTTCGGGTATTTGCACCAGCAATCTTGCGGTTACTGTCCCAACGCTCTAACCACTAGGCTGCCTGCCTCCCTATCCATAGTGCCAACTAAAGTTTGGTGGACGAGGAATAATGGTCTGGGCCTGCTTTCCTGGTTCGGGCAAGGCCCCTTAGTTCCAGTGAAGGGACATCTTAACGCTACAGCATACAATGACATTCTAGATGATTCTGTGCTTCCAACTTTGTGGCAACAGTCTGGGGAAAAGGCCCTTTCCTGTTTCAGCATGACAATGCCCTTTGCACAAAGCGAGGTCCATACAACAATGGTTTGTCGAGATCGGTGTGGGAGGACTTGACTGGTCTGCACAGAGCCCTAACCTCAACCCCATCGAACACCTTTGGGATGAATTGGAATGCCGACTGCCAGCCAGGTCTAATTGCCCAACATCAGTGCCCGACCTCACTAATGCTCTTGTGGTTGAATGGAAGCAAGTCCCCCAGCAATGTTCCAACATCTAGTGGAGGCTGTTATAGCAGCAATGGGGGCACCAACTCCATATTAATGCCCCATGATTTTGGAATGAGATGTCCGACGAGCACGTGCCCACACTCCTTTGGTCATGTAGGGGTGGCAGGGTAGCCTAGTGGTTAGAGCGTTGGACTAGTAACCGGAAGGTTGCAAGTTCAAACCCCCGAGCTGACAAGGTACAAATCTGTTGTTCTGCCCCTGAACAGGCATTTAACCCACTATTCCTAGGCCGTCATTGAAAATAAAAATGTGTTCTTAACTGACTTGTCTAGTTAAATAAAGGTAAAATAAAATGTAGTGTATATAGGCTGAAGCATGGGTTGTCTATCTGCATGTATCCTATTGGGCTAATTACTCGGGGGGGCTCTGAATCTCAGTGCTAGAGGCGTCACTAAAGACCCCGTGGTTCAAATTCATGCTGTATCACAACTGGCCGTGATTGGGAGTCCCATAGGGCGGCGCCGGAGTAGGCCATCATTGTAAATAAGAGTGTGTTCTTAACTGGCTTGCCTAGTTAAATAAAATAATTAGCTAGATCCCAAATGTGATCTTTTGACTAGTTAGCATCCTATAGTCTATAGTCTAGCCTACTAGTCTACTATGGGGTCATTTTATGTCCCAAAAAACTTGCATACCTGTTAGACTAAGTAGGGATAACTCACAACCCAGGGTAACATGCCCCCTGCCTGTACTTCTCACAGAAACCTCTTAATGTCTTCCCCCACCACTTTCCATTGTTTCCACTACTCTTGCTCAACTCAAATTGTAATCTGTCTCATTATAATATAAGTAACTCCAAAACAGTCATTTTGAAGTAGGGTGGCATTTTTAACCAAAAAATCCTATAATTGACCCATGTTACATTTAGCCCCACTCCCCTATGCACTCACAGAAAATTGCTGCGCAGTAACATGCTTACAAAGCAGCTGATAAAAACAGGGTTTAAAATAGTACATATTTAGGAGTTGAGAAATAAGAAAGTAGGAATGGAAAGCTGGGATCCCCCTCTTTTTAACAAAGGCTGTTTTAAAACTGCTGTTTTCCCCGTAATTGCAAGAATTGTTGTGCATTGACTGCACGTTTCCCTCCCTATGGCACTCCTAACTTGAATGCGCCTCGAGAGGAATATTTATCTTGCATAGGTCGGCTTGTTGTGTGTTCTATGTAAATACTATAGATTTAAACTAGTCTACTATGGGGTAATCTGATTTTTCTATTCCTTACTCGTTTTGTTTGCCGACAAAGTCAATGTGGACTGTTCAAGCATAAATATTTTTTCATGTTACATATTTTATAGGCGTGGTGGCAACAATTTTGCCGTGGTGCAGCAGATAAATGACTGCAGTGGAAACACTGGCAATTTGATACGGTTCATTTTATTGCAATTTGATGTTCCAAAGATATTGCTCTCTATATGTCTGCTGCAGAGAGACGCGTCACTTATTTCCATAATCAGTCATGGAAATAAGTGCTGAAAACATGTTGGCTTGCTATTTTAAAAAGAAGATGGAGAAGAAGCTATAGGATGAAAAATAAGTGTTTTTGCACAGGTACTGCCGATTAACGCTACCTAGCAAAACTAAATCAATTTGCAGTCAAAGTATTGACGTGATATCGTCCAAAATAATATTGTGATATGGAACTGTATCCATCGGGAGGGAGAGCGAGATTGGAGGCAGTTGTCCTTTTATCTTTCTATCCATGCCTGGGTATTGTGCTCGCTGTCTGCATAGGAGGTGCTGTCTGCATGGCTGGAACGCAGTCTGGTCTGCCTGTCCGTCGGTCTGGGCTTGAATGCTGAGTGGATGCTGGGTAGTGTAGTAGCCTTCTAGGTCTAAACTTTTAGAGTGCAGGAGGAGGTGCCAAGAGCTGTGTTCTATCCTGGTCTGGTGGTTGGGCTTGGGGGCGGTTAGCGTCAGTGTACTCCTGGCTGGTTGGGGGGATCCTACCTCTGAGAAAGATGGAATATAGATGCACCGAGAGACCTAGCCGCTTGGTGGAGCCCGCAGAGCGATCCACCTCCCCAGGTAAGGAATGGGACTGGGACTGAGACTGGGGGATGAGGAAGAAAAGTTCTACAGTTGTGCAGCCCCTGTAGTGCAGAACACCATTAGTTCTACCACAGCTACTGTAGCTACTGCTTTGAGCAGTTTGTGCAGCTAGGCTACTGTTCAATGGGACAAAGGTTTCTATAGAATCTGCAAATCTTGTATTTGCACAAAATAAAATCACTACTCTGTTAATAAAAGAAAGTTGTGTAAAGTTTAACGGATTTCTGAAGTGTTTACGGTTCACCTTGCCAGCCAATATGTCAGTGTAAACCCCACTGTATTCTATTATCCTGTAGATTACTTCAATAACCAATAAAACCCTTGTATTGGTTATTTCTTGTGCAGATAACACAACATGAATACCATAATACTGGATAGGTAGTGCCCGTAATAGTTACTTACTATCCTATTACAAGACTGTTACAGTAAAGCCATTGGCATGTCCGTCATCACATCAATAGTAGCATTTGATTTGAACCATTACGTTTATTTTACTTGATACATTTCTTTGATAGGTATTTGCATTCTTGTTTTGGTTTTCAAGATCAGCTGTGAGCTGTTGTTTTTGTTTTCGAAGAGCTTAAAAAGTCTAGTATGACAGAAATGTTTTTAGAGGTCACTTTTTCGCATAGCCACTGACTGTTGAAGTGTGTGTGTGTGTGTGTGTGTGTGTGTGTGTGTGTGTGCGCGCGCGCGCTGGGGCATAGATGAGAGACTGGTCCGGGTCTTGTGAAGTTGAATAATGCACCAGGGGGTCTGTGTGGGTGCACGTCTGGTCTGTGTATGCACATGTTTGAGCTCGTTGGCTGCCCCACTGCTGAAACCTGATTTGTGACGTGTGCTTTATTTATGAGTCTATAAATCAGAGGGGGGATGTTTCACACTTTTCATCTCCATATTCCCATTCATCCTGGTGTTCATAAGGTCCGCTCCATCAACCATTTATTGGTCCGGGTGGTGAGACTCTATTTGATGGGATATGAGCTGCCCTGGGTGCTGTTGACTGAGTTTTATAGGCCTTATTTTGTTTGCGTTCCTGGACTTTCTGTTATTTCTGTTGGTTTCTGTTGGTGCTGTTGGTCAGAGGGTATACATTAGGGCACACAAATTAGTTTTAGTTAGTGTTTTGAGCTTTTGCTCCGTTGGTTTTTAGTGTGTTTGTGTGTGTGAGTGAGACCCCCTCTAGTATTTTTACAAATTGTTGAGGAGCCGTCACAGAAAGGTTGCTGGAGTTTCTTGTCCATCCGTGTGGTTAGTGTTTCAGAGAGAATCTATGGCAGGCAGACCCATCATTGGGGAGGAAAATGTTGCTTATTTTGTTACGTTACAGCCTTATTCTAAAATGGATTAAATTCATATTTTTCCTCATCAATCTACACACAATACCCCATAATAGCAAAGCGAAAACAGGTTTAAGAAGATACCTTATTTACATAAGTATTCGGACCCTTTGCTATGAGACTCGAAATTGAGCTTCGGTGCATCCTGTTTCCATTGATCATCGTTGGGATGTTTCTACAACTTGATTGGAGTCCACCTGTTGTATATTATTTTGATTGGACATGATTTGGAAAGGCACACCTGTCTATATAAGGTCCCACAGTTGACAGTGCCTGTCAGAGCAAAAACCAAGCCATGAGGTCGAAGGAATTGTCCGTAGAGCTCCGAGACAGGATTGTGTCGAGGCACAGAACTGGGGAAGGGTACCAAAAAATGTCTGCAGCATTGAAGGTCCCCAAGCACACAGTGCCCTCCCATCATTATTAAATGTAAGAAGTTTGGAACCACCAAGACTCTTCCTAGAGGTGGCCGCTTGCCCAAACTGAACAATCGGGGGAGAAGGGCCTTGGTCAGGGAGATGACCAAGAACCCGATGGTCACTCTGACAGAGTTCCTCTGTGGAGATGGGAGAACCTTCTAGAAGGACAACCATCTCTGCAGCACTCCACCAACCAGGCCTTTATGATAGAGTGGCCAGACGGAAGCCAATCCTCAGTAAAAGGCACATTGACAGCCTGCTTGGAGTTTGCCCAAATCAAAGTTTATTTGTCACGTGCGCCGAATACAACAGGTGTAGGTAGACCTTACAGTGAAAAGCTTACTTATAGACCCTAACCAACAGTGGTGCAATTTTTAAGTAAAAAAATAGGTATTAGGGTAACAATAGATAAGTAAGGAACTTAAAAACGACAGTAAAAAGACAGTGAATAATAACAGTAGCGAGACTATATACAGTAGCGAGGCTATGTACAGGCACCGGTTGGTCGGGCAAATTGAGATAGTATGTACATGTAGGTATGGTTAAAGTGACTATGCATATATGATAAACAGAGAGTAGCAGTAGCGTTAAAGAGGGATTGGTGGGTGGTGGGACACAATGCAGATAGTCTGGGTAGCCAATGTGTGGGGGCACTGGTTAGTTGGGCTAATTTATGTTGTATGTACATGAATGTATAGTTAGTGACTATGCATACAGTGGGGCAAAAAAGTATTTAGTCAGCCACCAATTGTGCAAGTTCTCCCACTTAAAAATATGAGATAGGCCTGTAATTTTCATCATAGGTACACTTCAACTATGACAGACAAAATGAGAAAAAAATCCAGAAAATCACATTATTTGCAAATTATGGTGGAAAATAAGTATTTGGTCAATAACAAAAGTTTATCTCAATACTTTGTTATATACCCTTTGTTGGCAATGACAGAGGTCAAACGTTTTCTGTAAGTCTTCACAAGGTTTTCACACACTGTTGCTGGTATTTTGGCCCATTCCTCCATGCAGATCTCCTCTAGAGCAGTGATGTTTTGGGGCTGTTGCTGGGCAACACAGACTTTCAACTCCCTCCAAAGATTTTCTATGGGGTTGAGATCTGGAGACTGGCTAGGCTACTCCAGGACCTTGAAATGCTTCTTACGAAGCTACTCCTTCGTTGCCCGGGCGGTGTGTTTGGGATCATTGTCATGCTGAAAGACCCAGCCACGTTTCATCTTCAAATCAAAATCAAATTTATTTATATAGCCCTTCGTACATCAGCTGATATCTCAAAGTGCTGTACAGAAACCCAGCCTAAAACCCCAAACAGCAAGCAATGCAGGTGTAGAAGCACGGTGGCTAGGAAAAACTCCCTAGAAAGGCCAAAACCTAGGAAGAAACCTAGAGAGGAACCAGGCTATGTGGGGTGGCCAGTCCTCTTCTGGCTGTGCCGGGTGGAGATTATAACAGAACATGGTCAAGATGTTCAAATGTTCATAAATGACCAGCATGGTCGAACAATAATAAGGCAGAAGAGTTGAAACTGGAGCAGCAGCACAGTCAGGTGGACTGGGGACAGCAAGGAGTCATCATGTCAGGTATTCCTGGGGCATGGTCCTAGGGCTCAGGTCCTCCGAGAGAGAGAAAGAAAGAGAGAATTAGAGAGAGCATATGTGGGATAGCCAGTCCTCTTCTGGCTGTGCCGGGTGGAGATTATAACAGAACATGGCCAAGATGTTCAAATGTTCATAAATGACCAGCATGGTTGAATAATAATAAGGCAGAACAGTTGAAACTGGAGCAGCAGCACGGCCAGGTGGACTGGGGACAGCAAGGAGTCATCATGTCAGGTAGTCCTGCGGCATGGTCCTAGGGCTCAGGTCCTCCGAGAGAGAGAAAGAGAGAAGGAGAGAATTAGAGAACGCACACTTAGATTCACACAGGACACCGAATAGGACAGGAGAAGTACTCCAGATATAACAAACTGACCCTAGCCCCCCGACACATAAACTACTGCAGCATAAATACTGGAGGCTGAGACAGGAGGGGTCAGGAGACACTGTGGCCCCATCCGAGGACACCCCCGGACAGGGCCAAACAGGAAGGATATAACCCCACCCACTTTGCCAAAGCACAGCCCCCACACCACTAGAGGGATATCTTCAACCACCAACTTACCATCCTGAGACAAGGCTGAGTATAGCCCACAAAGACCTCCGCCACGGCACAACCCAAGGGGGGGGGCGCCAACCCAGACAGGATGACCACATCAGTGAATCAACCCACTCAGGTGACACACCCTCTCCAGGGACGGCATGAGAGAGCCCCAGTAAGCCAGTGACTCAGCCCCTGTAACAGGGTTAGAGGCAGAGAATCCCAGTGGAAAGAGGGGAACCGGCCAGGCAGAGACAGCAAGGGCGGTTCGTTGCTCCAGAGCCTTTCCGTTCACACTCCTGGGCCAGACTACACTCAATCATATGACCCACTGAAGAGATGAGTCTTCAGTAAAGACTTAAAGGTTGAGACCGAGTTTGCGTCTCACATGGGTAGGAAGACCATTCCATAAAAATGGAGCTCTATAGGAGAAAGCCCTGCCTCCAGCTGTTTGCTTAGAAATTCTAGGGACAATTAGGAGGCCTGCTTCTTGTGACCGTAGCGTACGTGTAGGTATGTACGGCAGGACCAAATCAGAGAGATAGGTAGGAGCAAGCCCATGTAATGCTTTGTAGGTTAGCAGTAAAACCTTGAAATCAGCCCTTGCTTTGACAGGAAGCCAGTGTAGAGAGGCTAGCACTGGAGTAATATGATCAAATTTTTTGGTTCTAGTCAGGATTCTAGCAGCCGTATTTAGCACTAACTGAAGTTTTATTTAGTGCTTTATCCGGGTAGCCAGAAAGTAGAGCATTGCAATAGTCTAACCTAGAAGTGACAAAAGCATGGATTAATTTTTCTGCATCATTTTTGGACAGAAAGTTTCTGATTTTTTCAATGTTACCGTAGATGGAAAAAAGCTGTCCTTGAAATGGTCTTGATATGTTCTTCAAAAGAGAGATCAGGGTCCAGAGTAACGCCGAGGTCCTTCACAGTTTTATTTGAGACGACTGTACAACCATTAAGATTAATTGTCAGATTCAACAGAAGATCTCTTTGTTTATTGGGACCTAGAACAAGCATCTCTGTTTTGTCCGAGTTTAAAAGTAGAAAGTTTGCAGCCATCCACTTCCTTATGTCTGAAACACATTCTTCTAGCAAGGGCAATTTTGGGGCTTCACCATGTTTCATTGAAATGTACAGCTGTGTGTCATCCGCATAGCAGTGAAAGTTAACATTATGATTTCGAATAACATCCCCAAGAGGTAAAATATATAGTGAAAACAATAGTGGTCCTAAAACGGAACCTTGAGGAACACCGAATTTACAGTTGATTTGTCAGAGGACAAACCATTCACAGAGACAAACTGATATCTTTCCGACAGATAAGATCTAAACCAGGCCTTGTCCGTGTAGACCAATTTGGGTTTCCAATCTCTCCAAAAGAATGTGGTGATCGATGGTATCAAAAGCAGCACTAAGGTCTAGGAGCACGAGGACAGATGCAGAGCCTCGGTCCGATGCCATTAAAATGTAATTTACCACCTTCACAAGTGCCGTCTCAGTGCTATGATGGGGTCTAAAACCAGACTGAAGCATTTCGTATACATTGTTTGTCTTCAGGAAGGCAGTGAGTTGTTGCGCAACAGCCTTTTCTAAAATGTTTGAGAGGAATGGAAGATTCGATATAGGCCGATAGTTTTTTATATTTTCTGGGTCAAGGTTTGACTTTTTCAAGAGAGGCTTTATTACTGCCACTTTTAGTGAGTTTGGTACACATCCGGTGGATAGAGAGCCATTTATTATGTTCAACATAGGAGGGCCAAGCACAGGAAGCAGCTCTTTCAGTAGTTTAGTTGGAATAGGGTCCAGTATGCAGCTTGAAGGTTTAGAGGCCATGATTATTTTCATCATTGTGTCAAGAGATATAGTACTAAAACACTTGAGTGTCTCTTGATCCTAGGTCCTGGCAGAGTTGTGCAGACTCAGGACAACTGAGCTTTGAAGGAATACGCAGATTTAAGGAGGAGTCCGTAATTTGCTTTCTAATAATCATAATATTTTCCTCAAAGAAGTTCATGAATTTATCACTGCTAAAGGGAAAGTCATCCTCTCTTGGGGAATGCTGCTTTTTAGTTAGCTTTGCGACAGTATCAAAAAGGAATTTCGGATTGTTCTTATTTTCCTCAATTAAGTTAGAAAAATAGGATGATCGAGCAGCAGTAAGGGCTCTTCGGTACTGCACAGTACTGTCTTTCCAAGCTAGTCGGAAGACTTCCAGTTTGGTGTGGCGCCATTTCCGTTCCAATTTTCTGGAAGCTTGCTTCAGAGCTCGGGTATTTTCTGTGTACCAGGGAGCTAGTTTCTTATGAGAAATGTTTTTAGTTTTTAGGGGTGCAACTGCATCTAGGGTATTGCGCAAGGTTAAATTGAGTTCCTCAGTTAGGTGGTTAACTGATTTTTGTCCTCTGGCGTCCTTGGGTAGACAGAGGGAATCTGGAAGGACATCAAGGAATCTTTGTGTTGTCTGTGAATTTATAGCACGACTTTTGATGATCCTTGGTTGGGGTCTGAGCAGATTATTTGTTGCAATTGCAAACGTAATAAATCATCTTCAATGCCCTTGCTGATGGTAGGCTTTGTTACTTTGGTCCCAGCTCTCTGCAGGTCATTCACTAGGTCCCCCCGTGTGGTTCTGGGATTTTTGCTCACCTTTCTTGTGATCATTTTGACGCCAGAGGTGCTTCAACAAAGTACTGAGTAAAGGGTCTATTTCAGTTTTTTTTTTTTTTGCACAAATTTCTAAAAACCTTTTCTTGCTTTGACATTATGGGGTCTTGTGTGTAGATTGATGAGGGGGGAAAAACTATTTTAAGGCTGTCATTTTAAGACTGAAACATAATAAAATGTGGTAAAAGTAAAGGGGTCTGAATTATGCACCGATGGCACTGAATGTTATTTTTTATCTTTGCTTATACACTACTACTCACTTTCACATGAATTCTGATATTTGATTAAGAAATGGCATGGTAAAAAGGCCAGCATGATGATGATGATTGATTATTTGTACTACAGTAGCCTATTTGTAAGCGCTAACATAGTGGAGGGAAATGTAATGTAACTAAGGTCCCTGTTTGTGTTACAGAGAAGACACGGAAGGAGATCGTGTCCAAGGGCTCCAGTGGCATGGAGGTTATCCTGGCGACTTTGGAGGTGAGTTCCCGCCACATTCCACTATAGAGTTAAGTTAGTGCCAAACATTGAGCTCACATGTCACTAATTTAACTCCATATTCCGCTACTGTACAATACCACAACATAATAAGGAGAGGGAATAAGGAGACTAACACATTCATAACAAGGAATATTGTGCTGGCGTTGCTATTTTCTTTTCAGTTTGCCTTTTTTAGCACTTGTCCAGCAAGTATGGTGGATGCGTAACCAGGCCAGTACTGTACAGCTTGGTTCAGTAGTGTTATAACAATAACTATCATTTAGGGCTGGGCGGTATGGGTTTTTACTTTACCTTCTGTAACGGTATTTGAATGTTTGGTTTGTTAAATGTGATACACCATGTTTAATGTCAATTTTTATAGTTTATTTCGCTACTTGAGTCATCTTTCTCCGCTCTACTAACCACACAGACCTAGCCACGTCCCCTGTCACTCAAGGAGTCCATTTGATGTTTCTCAACCACAAGGCACTTGTGTTCAGTCTGCATGGTCAATGCAGCACATGCAACAATGTTGATGACAACAATGCTGCTTTCACTTAGCTTCTTCATATAAATCCACTAGGGTTCTATAATGACACTATTAGTTTGTGTTTCTTACATCAGCAAACAGCTAGTTTGTCTTTTCATAGCATGTTGCCCTAAATCTTGTGAGACGCTAATTGATAGCCGCTAATGCTAATAGCTAGCTAGCTAATAAATATACTGAGTAAGAGCAAACGTAGCAAGCTAATACAGCCTGATAATACCAGTGATAGTGTAGACCTAAATCAGCATGTTGTTTGTGCAACAGTATCTTCTAAATCAAAGAGGAATATGCAAAGCAAGAATATGTTAGCTACATGAAGTAGATAAGAGAACTTGCAATATAGCCAAAGCTTATAGGGTCCCCTAGGAAACACTTATCAACACTTTAGTTCCTACCATGTCACAATTACTCTTCCCTGGCATTTGAATTAATTGTCTCAAATGACACTGTATTCAAAGTGCCTGTATTCAAACGACACTGTATTCAAAATAGTCATTCTATTTCCATGATTCCAATATTTTTGCCCTAATTCACAAGTCAAATTGCAATTGCAACATTTGGTTAAAAATAAGTCCTAGATTATTTGCCTATATAGTGCAGCCCTACGTGGCAGTGTGAAAGTTATCTCAATTGAGTAGTGGTGTAAAGTACTTAAATAGTACTTGAAAGTATTTTTTACTTCAGTAGTTTTTTTTGGTATCTGTACTTTACTATTTTTTATTTTTGCCAACATTTACTTCACTACATTCCTAAAGAAAATACTGTACTTTTTACATGATTTGGACCATTTCTCCTGACACCTAAAAGTACTCATTACATTTTGAATGCTTAGCGGGACAGGAAAATGGTCCAATTCACGCACTTGTCAACAGAACATCCCTGGTCATCTACTGCCTCTGAGGACTCACTAAACACAAATGCGTTGTTTGTAAATTATGTCTTAGTGTTGGAGTGTGCGCCTGGCTATCCGTAAATTTAAAAAACAAGAACATTGTGCCGTCTGGTTTGCTTAATATAAGGAATTTGAAATTATTTATACTTTTACTTTTGATACTTAAGTATATTTAAAGCCAAATACTTTTATACTTTTACTCAAGTAGTATTTTACTGGCTGACTTTTACTTGAGTCATTTTCTATTAACGTATCTTTATTTTTACTCAAGTATGACAATTGGGTATTTTTCCACCACTGCAATTGAATGCAGGAAATGCAGAAATTATAAAAGTGCTGTAATTTGTTTTGGTTGAAGTTGAATTGAACAGTATATAACAATCAGAATGGAGAAAGACTCATTGATATCACTTAGAATGTATGTGTCGCCACCCTAGGATCACTCACTACTCATAAAGCAAATGTATAACTTTTATTATTCAAAAACTAAAAATACCGTCATACCGTCCATTTTTTAAAAAAAATACCATGATATAATATTTTGCCCATATCGCCCAGCCCTACTATCAACGTCATGGTATCCTAAAAGTATTGGAAATAATTGTCCTCCCGAGATGCAGTTTACATAGCACACACTTGGTTTTGGCAATGGCTTCTAAATCTCCCCGTCTAGTTATATCTCCCTATGTCTTTATATACCACTTGTTGACAGATCAATTTATGAGTTGAGGAAAAGCCATTTTGTAGATTTTGTACTATTTGTAGAGACTGAAACCTAAGTGAGAAGGTTTGTGTGTATGTGTAGATTTGGTGGTGTGTGCATGAATGGTTGTGTGTCTGTCTGTGTGTGCACATACAAATGTCTTTGTCCATGCTCACGTGTTATTGAGTGTGTTGGTAATACCCAGCATGCTTTCTGTTTTTGATAGAACACACAGGATCTGCAATCTATCCTGAACATTTTGTACATTCTGAATGAGCTGTTAACCGTGGGTAAGTGGTAACCGCTCTGTAATTGGATAATGGGGGCAAACGGTGTTTTGTTTGAGTGTCCTGATCTCTGATTTGACAAGTGTCAATTGTCTTGGGTGGAAACAGTTCTTTGATTGGGTAGGTTTTGTTTTCACGCAGACCATCTAAGAAAATGTAGACTCATTTCAACTGGTGTAGATTGTCAAGTTATAGAAATTTGGAAACTGTTCACAAAATCTGAGACTGATCAAGAATCTTTCAAAAAAATGTGAACAGGATTTTGTTTGTTATCTTTTTTTCCCCGGTCACACTGCCAGACCAATGGAATCCAGTTGAGATCAGACTAGATTTTCTCACATGGTTTGTGTGAACTCTGCTCAATAACAGCTGAACTGATAGGTTGGTTTTGTGGAAACTGATGGGGATCATTTGACTTAAAAAAATGTAAATGGTGAATGATCAATTTGTGGAGGCTGTAGTAATAGGTGTTTGTGTGTGTGTCTCTCTCTGTCCCAGGTGGGGGTCGCAGGATTGGTGTGTTTGTGTCCAAGGGTGGCACAGGCATCTTGCTGCAGCTGGTCATCAGTGCCAGTAAAGAGTCTCCCCCTAGTGAGGAGGTCATGCTGCAGCTCCACTCAGTCCTGGCCAAGGTTGGACCAAAAGGTATGTATGTTAAGGTACTCTATCGCTGTACCAGGAGCCCCAACATTGTCATTCAAACTTCTACCATAAACTAAATCCATACCAATCTTAGCATGTACACCCCTTCACGTCTGTCTTTCTCCAGACAGGAAGTTTGGTGTGAAAGCCCGTCTGAACGGAGCTCTGAACGTCACTGTGAACCTGCTCAAACAAAACCTGCAGAACTACAAACTGCTGCTGCCCTGTCTGCTGGTTCTACAGGTCTACTCCTCCAACAGTGAGTCTGACCTTACATACTGTAGGAACCATACATCTGACTGACAGTTACTAACACAACCTGCTGTTGCCATAGGAACCATACATCTGACAGTTCCAAACCCAGCCTATTGTAGTATGACTTCAACTACAGCCAACTACTTTCTGGTGGTTTTGTTGAGGGCATTGAGGTTTGTCTGCCTTCAGCTGTGAATGCTGTGTCCCTGGGGAAGAATGGAGTGGTGGAGCTCATGTTCAAAATCATTGGACCCTACAGCAAAAAAAACACCAGTCTGCTGAAGTAAGTGGCGTGTGTATGTGTTGAGGATGAATGGTGTGGGTGCTGCTGTTTTTGACCCTTCTCTGGCTGTCTTTTACTCAACAGAGTATCCCTGGACACACTGGGGGCCTTGCTCAAATCCAGTAAGTGTCTCTCTCTCTTCCCCCGTTCTCTCGCTCTGCAGTGTTTAGAACAATGTCCTGTCATGGTTCTTCAATAACAGTGCTATTGTCAGTGGCTATTATCAACCAGTCTCTCTCTCTCTCCATCCTTCTCCCCTCCCTCCCCGTCTCTCCTTACATCCTTCCCTCGCCCACTTCCTCATTCCTTCTTCTCTCCATCCCTCAGAGACGAACGCCCAGCGGGCGGTGGTCCATGTGCCCGTCCTGCTGTACATCTATCAGGATTGGCACCGCAACGACACGCGCCACCGCCACATACTCATCCGCAAGGGCATCCTGAGCTGCCTGAAGAACATTACCAACATCAAACTGGGCCGCAAGGCCTTCATCGACGCTGACGGGATGAGGATCCTCTATAACACCTCCACTGTGAGTAGGGTGACAACATTACCAAAACCTGAGCTCAGTCTCAGCCACCCTCTATGTTCCTAGCTTTATCCCCAATGCTGTCTCACCTTTTACATTACACCAAAACGGATGATTATGGTGGTGAATATTAATGATGGTGATGTGTTGTTTTTAGGAGTGCCTGTCAGTGAGGACTCTGGACCCTCTGATCAATACCTCCAGCCTCATCATGAGGAAGTGCTTCCCCAAGAACCGCCTCCCTCTGCCCACCATCAAGAGTGTCTTCCACCACCAGCTGCTTCATGTACCTGCAGGAGGGCCAGTCGCTCAGCTCTACAACCAGCCACTGGGGAGTGAGGCTCACACACAGACACACCCATTCTACACTCACAATACTTGCGAGCCACTTAAATCACCCCAATGGTCATTGCACACAGTTAACTCTCACGCTCCACACGTCCATTTCAGGAGGACCCATTTACCAGTTCTACACCAAGCCCCCATGGGGTAAGACTTGTCACAATAAATAGCAGCAGACTAACCACTACTGACTCTCACACTCCTCAGTCTGTCACACTGCTAACAGTATAATACACCCTGTCTTACATCAAGGATCTGTAACTCGTGAACTTTCACACTACTTAGTTGTTCATTGACGTCACCTCACTCAACAAGCCAATCAAGACACCAGCTCTCTCTCATCTCACTCCTGGCTACTTATTCTCAGTCACCTTTCTCTAGTGCACAATCCAACCAACCAATCAGAAATCATAAATATCATCTTTAGCATTTTAACATTTTATTTAACCTTTTATTTAACTAAGCATTGATCATTGTTCATCCTTTGCTTACAAATGGACTTAAGATTGTCTTTGTTTTTTGGAAACGCTACCCCCTGTAACCTGTTACGCCTTAATCTTGGGCTCAATTCAGGAAGTAAACTGAAAGTAAACTATAATGTATGTTTTACTTCCTGGAAAGTAACACGATCAATATGATTCCCTTTGTAATTTTTGTTAATTGCAAATGTACATGATCATGTACATTTGCAATTAACAAAAATTACAAAGGGAATCATATTGATCGTGTTACTTTTCTGAACGTTAAGGCATTAACACACAAAATAACCGTGAAAAAAAAGCAAGTTAAGCGGTTCTAACCGCTGATTAGAAATGGAATTGATGCTAACCCTGCCTGTTTCCCTGTGTGTGCTTGCCAGTGGATGATGTGGTGGACGAGAGCGACAATAATGAGGAAGCAGAGGCCGAGAACGACATGGAGAACGAGGTGGAGGACCACCACGCTGGGGTACAGTGACCATGACCACAGCCTTTTAATTTAAACCGCACCTTGTTTGACTGACCGCAGAATGACCACAAGATTACAAAAGGTTACACTGCAGTGACCAGACTGACAGACGTAATATGCAAACATATATACTGACCACAACCACAGCTGCTCTCTCTACACAGTGCCTTGCAAAAGTATTCGGCCCCCTTGAACTTTGCGACCTTTTGCCACATTTCAGGCTTCAAACATAAAGATATAAAACTGTATTTTTTTGTGAAGAATCAACAACAAGTGGGACACAATCATGAAGTGGAACGACATTTATTGGATATTTCAAACTTTTTTAACAAATCAAAAACTGAAAAATTGGGCGTGCAAAATTATTCAGCCCCCTTAAGTTAATACTTTGTAGCGCCACCTTTTGCTGCGATTACAGCTGTAAGTCGCTTGGGGTATGTCTCTATCAGTTTTGCACATCGAGAGACTGACATTTTTTCACATTCCTCCTTGCAAAACAGCTCGAGCTCAGTGAGGTTGGATGGAGAGCATTTGTGAACAGCAGTTTTCAGTTCTTTCCACAGATTCTCGATTGGATTCAGGTCTGGACTTTGACTTGGCCATTCTAACACCTGGATATGTTTATTTTTGAACCATTCCATTGTAGATTTTGCTTTATGTTTTGGATCATTGTCTTGTTGGAAGACAAATCTCCGTCCCAGTCTCAGGTCTTTTGCAGACTCCATCAGGTTTTCTTCCAGAATGGTCCTGTATTTGGCTCCATCCATCTTCCCATCAATTTTAACCATCTTCCCTGTCCCTGCTGAAGAAAAGCAGGCCCAAACCATGATGCTGCCACCACCATGTTTGACAGTGGGGATGGTGTGTTCAGCTGTGTTGCTTTTACGCCAAACATAACGTTTTGCATTGTTGCCAAAAAGTTCAATTTTGGTTTCATCTGACCAGATCGATCACCTTCTTCCACATGTTTGGTGTGTCTCCCAGGTGGCTTGTGGCAAACTTTAAACTACACTTTTTATGGATATCTTTAAGAAATGGCTTTCTTCTTGCCACTCTTCCATAAAGGCCAGATTTGTGCAATATACGACTGATTGTTGTCCTATGGACAGAGTCTCCCACCTCAGCTGTAGATCTCTGCAGTTCATCCAGAGTGATCATGGGCCTCTTGGCTGCATCTCTGATCAGTCTTCTCCTTGTATGAGCTGAAAGTTTAGAGGGACGGCCAGGTCTTGGTAGATTTGCAGTGGTCTGATACTCCTTCCATTTCAATATTATCGCTTGCACAGTGCTCCTTGGGATGTTTAAAGCTTGGGAAATCTTTTTGTATCCAAATCCGGCTTTAAACTTCTTCACAACAGTATCTCGGACCTGCCTGGTGTGTTCCTTGTTCTTCATGATGCTCTCTGCGCTTTTAACGGACCTCTGAGACTATCACAGTGCAGGTGCATTTATACGGAGACTTGATTACACACAGGTGGATTGTATTTATCATCATTAGTCATTTAGGTAAACATTGGATCATTCAGAGATCCTCACTGAACTTCTGGAGAGAGTTTGCTGCACTGAAAGTAAAGGGGCTGAATAATTTTGCACACTCAATTTTTCATTTTTTGATTTGTTAAAAAAGTTTGAAATATCCAATAAATGTTGTTCCACTTCATGATTGTGTCCCACTTGTTGTTGATTCTTTACAAAAAAATACAGTTTTATATCTTTATGTTTGAAGCCTGAAATGTGGCAAAAGGTCGCAAAGTTCAAGGGGGCCGAATACTTTCGCACGGCACTGTATCTGCCTGTCTGTGGGTTGTCTCTCTCTCTCTTCTCTCTCTCTCTCTCTCTCTCTCTGCCTGTCTGTGGGTTGTCTCTCTTCTCTCTCTCTCTCTCTCTGCCTGTATGTGGGTTGTCTCTCTTCTCTCTCTCTTCTCTCTCTGCCTGTCTGTGGGTTGTCTCGCTCTCTCTCTCTCTGCCTGTCTGTGGGTTGTCTCTCTTCTCTCTCTCTCTCTGCCTGTCTGTGGGTTGTCTCTCTTCTCTCTCTCTCTCTCTCTCTGCCTGTCTGTGGGTTGTCTCTCTTCTCTCTCTCTCTCTGCCTGTCTGTGGGTTGTCTCTCTTCTCTCTCTCTCTCTCTCTCTGCCTGTCTGTGGGTTGTCTCTCTTCTCTCTCTCTCTCTGCCTGTCTGTGGGTTGTCTCTCTTCTCTCTCTCTCTCTCTCTCTCTGCCTGTCTGTGGGTTGTCTCTCTTCTCTCTCTCTCTCTCTCTCTCTCTGGTTGAAGTAAAAACAATCTAATACAGGGTTTTCTATTGGGATCCTGTTCCTGCTTTTTCAGGTGTTTGATGATGATGTTTTCCCCTCTGCAGAATGATGACATAGAAACGGACATCAATAAACTAAGACCCAAAGAGACCCATAGCAGGCCGTTTGAAGAGCTGAAGATCTATGAGAGATTCTTTATGGAGCTCTCAGAGGATTTCCAGGTAATGCAGTACACCTTTGTGTCTTTGGTTTAATAATAGTATTTTGGGGGATGTTTTCATATTTCCGGTATACACTTGTACTAGTGTGTAATGGAAATGTTTCTTGCAACTCACCCTGAGACACCTGCAGGGAGTGGGGTCATGGCCAGTGACCCCATTGTCCAGTGCCCCTGAAGCAATTGGGTATTGAACCAGTGACCTTTTGGTTCCTTGCCCAACGCGCTAACCTCGAGGCTACCTGCCCCCCACATTTTCAACATTCCATCTTAAAAGTTACAGAAGTGTGTTTTTAACCTGGGGACCACACTGTGGTAAGTGATCAGAAAGCTGCCTGAAGTCCAATTTCCTTTGTGTCTATGCAGGTGTTTAAATTTGACAACCCAAAGAAAGGTGTGACGGCCACCCCAGAAGCTCCCAAGTCTCACCGCCCAATCATCGTTCCCACCGCCCAGGCCCTGCCCCCGAAAAACCCCACTGCTGCCCCCCTTCAGGGGGAGTGCCCCCATCCGGCCCCAGTCTCTGCCCTGGACCTTGACACCATCAACATCACCAAGGACCAAGATGGCTGCGGTGACCACACCCACAGCCGACCCCACCCTGGGGCGGGGCTGGAGCAGGAGCTGGTGCAGGGACTGGAGCGGGTGGCCCTGGATGGGGCTGGACCTCAGGGTGGAGAAGGAGGGGGCAACAAGCACAATAGACAGCCCCCAATACTGGCTGGGGGTGTGGCTGCCCGACTGGGGGGAGAAGGTGAGGAGATGTTAGCTGAGGACTGGGCTGAGGAGGAGGAGAGCAGCGAGGAGGGAGTGCTGCATGTGCCAGACACGGCCTTGCTCCTGCCACTCCACGACCCTGACCTGTACGTGGAGATGGTGAAGAGCACAAGCTCTGTGCCACAGTTTTCTGAGGTGGCCTACCCAGACTACTTTGGCCACGTGGCGCCCACCTCCCGAGAACACATCCTGGAGAGGGTCTACGGCGTGCAGAGGTGAGACCCCTAGACACTGATCTAGGATCTATATGACTGCCCCATCCCCCCCCGTTGTCTTACTGCTACTGTTGTGTGATGGTGATGATGTCACTCAGTCCTCTGCCCCCCTTCAGGACTAAGATCTTCCAGGACATTGAAAGGCTGATCCACCCCAACGACATCCTGGATAAGGTGGTCTACGACTTGGACATACAGAGGTGAGCACCATCGTCCGTCCAGGGAATTGTGTGTGTGTGTGTGTGTGTGTCTCACGGTGTGGGCCCTGTGTGTTTCAGTTGTCCAGTGGTTGACGGCGGTGAATCTCTGAAGTTCAACTCTCAGTTTGAGTCTGGCAACCTGAGGAAAGCAGTTCAAGTCAGAAAGTGAGTGTTGTGTCCCATTGTTACATAAACTGGGATAAAATAAAAAAATAAAAAATGTAGTTTAGTCATACCTGTATACGGGTTCAAAATGGCAGATTTGGACACTAATAAGTTTGAACGTAGTGGCTGTCATTACACTGGGGTCTAGGGTTTCCAGAGCTCTGGCTCTGCTCTTCACAGTGTGGGTTTTCAATGACAGCCATTCTGAACTTGAGCAACGAGCGCGACAAGATGATTCTCTGATCACTCATGCTAATTGGGAAACCTTTGCTAATTTTTTGTTGTCAAAGAGAGGGGAAATGCTGTAAATTAAGATGACTATGTATTTTGAAAGATGAGACGCAAGCCAAACACCCATGAGTCCAAATATGCTCTTCTCATTTCCGTCTCATAAAACTAATGTCCTATACAGTGTCAATGTTTATGATCACTGTATTTGATGTACAGTTACAAGACAACATGGCGTCATACACTGGGTTGTTCTGAACAGAATGAGTCTATGTTTTTTATTGTGAAGAAGATTTGCTGTGGCACTCGCACCTGAATGCAATCAGGACTCCTTTCTTTTTTGGGTGTGATCATTTTTTACAATTCAAAGCATCCACATACAAACGACTACATACAGATGTACACAAGCATCCCCAATATCACCCCTTCCCAGATCCACCTGCTCACACCCCCATCTCCAGCCCGCATCCCTTTCCTCCACATGGCCTGAAACTACACATTTTGTTTCTTTCCGTCGCACACACACTTTCAACATTTAGATCATTTAAGCATGACTCCTTTCTATTCACACTAAAATGATCTGTTTCTCTGAATTACCTTGCGAAAGCCTAAAACTGTAATATTATATTTTGTAATTTAGCTAGTCATGTTGGCAATAGACCCTTTTCCAGTACACGACCCACTGACGTCAGGTACAGATACCCGCCACTCTTGGAGGCTGTAAGAAAGCCATCGCCAGCTGCGCCCATTCAACATCGCCTAGATCTATGTTTTTATTACTTCTAAACTAAATAACTTTTGGGGGTTTCTCATATGCTTACAGTGATGTTTTAATTCTTGCTTGAACAGTCACTTAGATTATATTTGTTTGTGGTCTTTGCAAAATAATTATTTTGGATGCTGCAGTTGTTAGCTAGAATGCTAACCCTCATTGATATAGGCTGTAGCAAAAGCTAGCCAAAGAGCCATTTTACTGCTTGAAGTTTAAATGTTTTTAAAGTATAATGGTATAATAATAGTACTGTATAGTTGAAGACTCTTTCAGTCATAAGTGCAGAACTGTGTACACGTTGGAGAAGTGTGTGTCCACTTGGAGAGACAAGTTACTCCTCTCACTTAAACCCTTGTCATTGTTTTGTCTCATGTTGCACCTACCCTACATTATCCAGAAATATTCTTATCATGTTACTGAATGTATCCAGAGTATTTTCAGATTTCGTTATCAACAAATGCGGTAAAGTACAGTAAATGTAAAATGCACATAAAATCAACAGTGTAGTATTTGGATTCAGTCTTGTCAGGTGAACTGTTGTGTACTCACCTTTGGTCTAATCATTTTCCCACGGTCTCCAAACTGTTCCTTTTCAATTGCTACCATGGTTATGCATATGCTTCTCATATTTCTTAATTTTGCCCTGTCCATATAGGCCAATTCCCACAACTGTAAAGAGTTAATTAAATGTAAAAAAAAAGTAGTAGTTGTTGTATTCAATCGTCTTTGCCCACATGTATGGGCCATTTGGTTTGCGTAAAGGTTGAGCTGATGTGATCTGTGTGTGTTCCAGGTTTGAGTACGACCTGGTCCTAAACTCCGACATCAACAGTAACCACTACCACCAGTGGTTCTACTTTGAGGTGAGCGGCATGCGCGTGGGAGCCCCCTATCGCTTCAACATCATCAACTGTGAAAAGTCAAACAGCCAGTTCAACTACGGTAAGTGACTGACTGACTCACTGACTTGGTCATTTTTGTTGCATTATTTAGTCAATGATGTTTGGCAAAGCTTCTGTGTTTTCGAAAGAAATGCTAGTTCAGTTTTCTGTGTGTATGGTATTAACGTCTCCTTGGTACTGTCTTCAGGTATGCAGGTTCTAATGTACTCTGTACAGGAGGCCATTAGCGGCAGGCCCCGTTGGGTTCGCACCGGAACAGACATATGTTACTACAAGTAGGTGTGACTGTCCTCCCTCACCCCGCCAGCAGAGGCAGTAATCCCACAGCCCACCGGACAAGTAGTGTACCTGTCAGGAGAAATGAGCCCCGTTCCAATACTTTAGAAATGCATCCTTCCGACCTGTACCTTGAAGTAACCCCAGATCTAAATTGATTAGTGTGGTGAAAGTAATAGGGCTGTAACTTTGCTTTCACTTATAAACTCAGCAAAAAAAGAAACGTCCGTTTTTCAGGACCCTGTCTTTCAAAGATCATTCGTAAAAATCCAAATAACTTCACAGATCTTCATTGTAAAAGGTTTAAACACTGTTTCCCATGCTTGTTCAATGAACCATAAACAATGAATGAACATGCTCCTGTGGAACGGTCGTTAAGACACTAACAGCTTACAGACGGTAGGCAATTAAGGTCACAGTTATGTAAACTTAGGACACTAAAGAGGCCTTTCTACTGACTCTGAAAAACCCTGAAAGATGCCCAGGTTCCCTGCTCATCTGCGTGAACATGCTTTAGGCATGCTGCAAGGAGGCATGAGGACTGCAGCTGTGGCCAGGGCAATATATTGCAATGTTCGTACTGTGAAACGCCTAAGATGGTGCTACAGGGAGACAGGACGGACAGCTGATCGTCCTCGCAGTGGCAGACCACGTGTAACGACACCTGCACAGGATCGGTACATCCGAACATCACCCCTGCGGGACAGGTACAGGATGCGACGGTGCTACAGGGAGACAGGACGGACAGCTGATTGTCCTCGCAGTGGCAGACCACGTGTAACAACACCTGCACAGGATCGGTATATCTGAACATCACACCTGCGGGACAGGTACAGGATGGCAACAACAACTGCCCGTGTTACACCAGGAATGCACAATCCCTTCATCATTGCTCAGACTGTCCGCAATAGGCTGAGAGAGGCTGGACTGAGGGCTTGTAGGCCTGTAGTAGGCAGGTCCTCACCAGACATCTCCGGCAACATCGCCTATGGGCACAAACCCACCGTCGTTGGACCAGACAGGACTGGCAATAAGTGCTCTTCACCGGCGAGTCGCGCTTTTGTCTCACCATTGATGATGGTCAGATTCGCGTTTATCGTCGAAGGAATGAGTGTTACACCGAGGCCTGTACTCTGGAGCGGGATCGATTTGGGGGTGGAGGGTCCGTCATGGTCTGGGGAGGTGTGTCACAGCATCATCGGACTGAGCTTGTTGTCATTGCAGGCAATCTCAACGCTTTGCGTTACAGGGAAGACATCCTCCTCCCTCATGTGTTACCCTTCCTGCAGGCTTATCCTGACATGACCCTCCAGCATGACAATGCCGGATCTCAATTCCATTGAGCACGTCTGGGACCTGTTGGATTGGAGGGTGAGGGTTAGGGCCATTCCCCCCAGAAATGTCTGGGGGCTTGCAGGTGCCTTGGTGTAAGAGTAGGGTAACATCTCACAGCAAGACCTGGCAATTCTGGTGCTGTCCATGAGGAGGAGATGCACTGCAGTACTTAATGCAGCTGGTGGCCACATCAGATACTTACTGTTACTTTTGATTTTGACCCCCCTTTGTTCAGGGACACATTATTCAATTTCTGTTAATCACATGTCTGTGGAACTTGTTCAGTTTATGTCTCAGTTGTTGAATCTTGTTATGTTCATACAAATATTTACACATGTTAAGTTTGCTGAAAATAAACGCAGTTGACAGTGAGAGGATGTTTCTTTTTTTGCTAGTTTAGGTCTGTGCTTACCTCAAGGAAGCGAGGAAGGAAGGGTGCATTTTGTAGTTACGTTTTTGAACAGGGCCATGAAATAGGTTACTTGTTGGTCACTTCCGTAGATACTGGTGTCATGTGAATGTGTTTCTGTATGTTATTGTATCAAGCTTTTGTGAACTTCTCAACATCCTTTTACCTAGAAACCACTTCTCTAGGAGCTCGATAGCAGCAGGTGGTCAGAAGGGGAAGTCCTACTACACCATGACCTTCAGCATGACCTTCAACCACAAGGACGATGTCTGCTACTTCGCTTACCACTACCCTTACACCTACTCGACTCTAAAGGTACTGTATACCACTACACCTACTCTACTCTAAAGGTACTGTATATCACTACCCTTACACCTACTGTAAAGGTACTGTATATCACTACCCTTACACCTACTCTAAAGGTACTGTATATCACTACCCTTACACCTACTCTAAAGGTACTGTATACCCTTACACCTACTCTACTCTAAAGGTACTGTATACCACTACCCTTACACCTACTCGACTCTAAAGGTACTGTATACCACTACACCTACTCTAAAGGTACTGTATACCACTACACCTACTCGACTCCACAGGTACTGTATACCACTACACCTACACTACTCCACAGGTACTGTATACCACTACACCTACTTTAATTTAAAGGTACTGTATACCACTACACCTACACCTACTCTAAAGGTACTGTATACCACTACACCTACTCTAAAGGTACTGTATACCACTACACCTACTCTAAAGGTACTGTATACCACTACACCTACTCTACTCTAAAGGTACTGTATACCACTACACCTACTCTACTCTAAAGGTACTGTATACCACTACACCTACTCTAAAGGTACTGTATACCACTACACCTACTCTAAAGGTACTGTATACCACTACACCTACTCTACTCTAAAGGTACTGTATATCACTACTCTAAAGGTACTGTATACCACTACACCTACACTACTCTAAAGGTACTGTATACCACTACACCTACTCTACTCCATAGGTACTGTATACCACTACACCTACACTACTCCATAGGTACTGTATACCACTACACCTACACTACTCTAAAGGTACTGTATACCACTACACCTACACTACTCCATAGGTACTGTATACCCCTACACCTACACTACTCCACAGGTACTGTATACCACTACACCTACTTTAATCTAAAGGTACTGTATACCACTACACCTACTCTACTCTAAAGGTACTGTATACCACTACACCTACTCTACTCTAAAGGTACTGTATATCACTACTCTAAAGGTACTGTATACCACTACACCTACACTACTCTAAAGGTACTGTATACCACTACACCTACACTACTCCATAGGTACTGTATACCACTACACCTACTCTACTCTAAAGGTACTGTATACCACTACACCTACACTACTCTAAAGGTACTGTATACCACTACACCTACTCTAAAGGTACTAGATACCACTACACCTACTCTACTCCATAGGTACTGTATACCACTACACTACTCTAAAGGTACTGTATACCACTACACCTACACTACTCTAAAGGTACTGTATACCACTACACCTACACTACTCTAAAGGTACTGTATACCACTACACCTACTCTACTCTAAAGGTACTGTATACCACTACACCTACACTACTCTAAAGGTGCTGTATACCACTACACCTACACTACTCTAAAGGTACTGTATACCACTACACCTACACTACTCTAAAGGTACTGTATACCACTACACCTACTCTACTCTAAAGGTACTGTATACCACTACACCTACTCTAAATGTACTGTATACCACTACACCTACTCTAAAGGTACTGTATACCACTACACCTACTCTACTCTAAAGGTACTGTATATCACTACACCTACTCTACTCTAAAGGTACTGTATATCACTACACCTACACTACTCTAAAGGTACTGTATACCACTACACCTACACTACTCTAAAGGTGCTGTATACCACTACACCTACACTACTCTAAAGGTACTGTATACCACTACACCTACACTACTCTAAAGGTACTGTATACCACTACACCTACTCTACTCTAAAGGTACTGTATACCACTACACCTACTCTAAATGTACTGTATACCACTACACCTACTCTAAAGGTACTGTATACCACTACACCTACTCTACTCTAAAGGTACTGTATATCACTACACCTACACTACTCTAAAGGTACTGTATACCACTACACCTACACTACTCTAAAGGTACTGTATACCACTACACCTACACTACTCCATAGGTACTGTATATCACTACACCTACACTACTCTAACAGTTTCATTAAAAAGTATTTGCCCCTTTTTCTGATTTACTTTATTTGTGCATATTTTCCACACTGAATGTTATCAGATCTTCAACCAAAACGTGATATTAGATAAAGGGGATCTGAGTGAACAAATAACACAAAAATGTGATACTTATTTCATGTATTTTAAGAAACAAAGTTATGCAACACCCAATGCTCCTGTGTGAAAAATTAATTGCCCCCTTTCAGTAACACAGGTTTTGCCACCTTTAGCTACAATAACTGCAACAAACACTTCCTATAGTTGTTGATCACTCTCACATCACTGTGGAGTAATGTTGTCCCACTCCTCCATGCAGAACTTCTGTAACTCCACGACATTTGTGGGTTTCAAGCATAAACTGCTCATTTCAGGTCCTGCCACATCTCCATTGGTTTTAGGTATGGACATTTTCCAAAACTTTACATTTGTTGCTCTTCAGCCATTTTGATGTAGACTTGCTTTGGTTCATTGTCTTGCTGCATGACCCAGCTGCCCTTCAGCTTCAGCTCACCAATGGATGGCCTGTAGAATAAAAGACTGAATCTCTCCATTACACTCTTGATTTTATGTGAATGTTATATTTACTGTACTTTTTGCTGCATTTGTTGATAACGAAATCTGAAAATACTCTGGATACATTCAGTAACATTATAAGAATATTTCTGGGGCCTCCCGGGTGGCGCAGTGGTTAAGGGCGCTGTACTGCAGCGCCATCAGAGTCCCTGGGTTCGCGCCCAGGCTCTGTCGTAACCGGCCGCGACCGGGAGGTCCGTGGGGCGACGCACAATTGGCCTAGCGTCGTCCGGGTTAGGGAGGGATTGGTCGGTAGGGATCTCCTTGTCTCATCGCGCACCAGCGACTCCTGTGGCGGGCCGGGTGCAGTGCGCGCTAGCCAAGGTTGCCAGGTGCACGGTGTAGCCTCCGACACATTGGTGCGGCTGGCTTCCGGGTTGGATGTGCGCTGTGTTAAGAAGCAGTACGGCTGGTTGGGTTGTGTATCGGAGGACGCATGACATTCAGCCTTCGTCTCTCCCGAGCCCGTACGGGAGTTGTAGCAATGAGACAAGATAGTAGCTACTACAACAATTGGACACCACGAAATTGGGGTAAAGGGTAAAAAAAAGGGTAAAAAAAAATGTAAATTAAAAAAAGAATATTTCTGGATAATGTGGGGTGCAACATGAGACAAAACAAATGACAAGGGTTTGAGTGAGAGGAATAACTGGTGTCTCTAATTGGACACACACTTCTCCAACGTGTACACAGTTCCTAAGTCATTTCAATGCACTTTTATGATTCAAAGAAGAAGAAGAGTCTTCAACTCTTGTGCTATTTTTGTGCTATTTTGAGTTCTCCTAACTGTGCTGTTTGGAACAGAACCCTGCATCCCCGCCCTCACACAATTACTGTTGTTTAACCAATCCATTTATAAATCAAACTTTTGGTTACTGGCCCAACACTCCTGGGCGGCATGCACGCTAGGGTGCATGCCGCCCAGCCAGCATAGCACTACCCCTACTGTACTCTAAAGGTATAAAAGATAAATCAACTCTTTAAAAAACTAAAGTTTCACTGTTTTGATGTTTGCGCAACAGAGCTCCACCGTTGTGTAAAGCCTTCTTACGTCTGTGTTCCTGCCCAGATGCACCTGCAGAAGCTAGAGGCGCTGAGGACCCCTCAGACCTACCTGCGCGAAGACGTCCTGTGTGAGACTCTGGGGGGCAATAGCTGCCCCCTCCTCACCATCACGGCCATGCCCGAGTCCACCAGCAATGACCAGATCTGCCAGTTCAGTGAGTACTGACTGACCACTGACTACTGAGGTAGGAACACTGACCTGAACTGAGTTAAAGATATCACTGTCTGTCAGATAATTGTCTCCTCCTTCTCTGGGGGGGTGTGTGTGCTGCTGAGTGTATTTCTATGTACTGTGTGATGTGTGTGTGTCCAGGGAACCGTCCGCTGGTGTTCCTGTCATCGCGGGTGCACCCAGGGGAGACCAACGCCAGCTGGGTGATGAAGGGCACCCTGGAGTTCCTGATGGGTAGCAGCCCCCTGGCACACAGTCTCAGGGAGGCCTACATCTTCAAGATAGTCCCCATGCTCAACCCTGACGGAGTGGTCAACGGCAAGTAAGTGTACACACACACACAATGCGCGTATGAACATGTGCGCACACATACGCGAACACACACACACAACCAATACTATATTGCAGACACGTGCGCACACAAACTCAAGTTCTCTTTTTCTCATTCCATTTCTCCCGCCCCTCCCTCCAGTCACCGTTGTTCTCTGAGCGGGGAGGATCTGAACCGACAGTGGCAGAACCCCAGTCCTGAGCTGCATCCTACCATCTACCACACTAAGAGCCTGCTGCAGTACCTCGCTGCCATCCAGAGGGCGCCATTGGTGAGCCCCACGGTTGATTACCGTACCCACCATATGTGCCATAGCCCGACACCCTTACAGCGCTGGTCGCACGTGGCTAACTCTGTCACGCTAACCATTTCCCTAGCCATTACCTTAACCTTTTCTCTTTCCCTAACAGTCATGGCAGGAAAGCCAGGTTGATGAAGTTTGATTGTCTTCATACATTCACAATCTCTGTCCCCTTCCCTGTGTGTCTGTCCTCTCCTTCCCTGTGTGTCTGTCCTCTCCTTCCCTGTGTGTCTGTCCTCTCCTTCCCTGTGTGTCTGAGTCTTCTCCTTCCCTGTGTTTCTGACTCCTCTCCTTCCCTGTGTGTCTGACTCCTCTCCTTCCCTGTGTGTCTGACTCCTCTCCTTCCCTGTGTGTCTGACTCCTCTCCTTCCCTGTGTGTCTGACTCCTCTCCTTCCCTGTGTGTCTGACTCCTCTCCTTCCATGTGTGTCTGACTCCTCTCCTTCCCTGTGTGTCTGAGTCTTCTCCTTCCCTGTGTGTCTGAGTCTTCTCCTTCCCTGTGTGTCTGAGTCCTCTCCTTCCCTGTGTGTCTGAGTCCTCTCCTTCCCTCTGCTATGTAGGTGTTCTGTGACTACCACGGTCACTCCCGGAAGAAGAACGTGTTTATGTACGGTTGCAGTTTGAAGGAGACTGTATGGGAGACCAACATCAGTGCTACATCCTGTGAGCTACATGAAGACCTTGGTTATAGGGTGAGAACACACACACACACACACCTAGGGCTGTGACGGTCATAGAATTTTGGATGACAGTAATTGGCCAGTCAAATAACTGCGGTCTCCGTAATTACCGTTTGGGGTGCATTTTCTCCTCCGGTCCTGACTGCATGTGCTGCCATAGAAATAGAAGGAATAGAACGGGCGTCCCCATTCAAGTGAATGATTGCATAATGGGTGGGACTGGCGGCCTTTGCAAGTGTACATAGGAGCAAAGCAGGGAGCGTACCCATTAATATGTGTTGGGATTTGTTGATTCAACTGACATTACAAAAAATACATTCCATTGCATGAGCCACATCCGTTATCACAATTTTAATGAACATTCTACATTACCATGGAAATGATTGCATCACAATACCAGGCAGCCATTGCGAGTGTACCCATGACTTTACCAGTCAAATTTTCAGGGTTAGACGTTCCAAGCCCATTCTATTGATTCTATTTCTATGCTTTGCTACAACACGCTGCTTGTTTCAGAAAGGAGCAACAAAGTTTCATCACCTTGTTAAAGTCCATGTCACCACAGAAACAGAGTCAACCGCACAAATGCTCGGTAATTGTGCCAGCCCTACACACACACACACTATCTTCCCTTATGTTCGTCAAGGTATTAAGGCTCTGGCTCAGAAACATATTACTTGCATTTAGCCAATGAACCCCTGATGATAAATCAGAACAGATTACCATCAGTACAGCTGTGATCCCTCTTATAGGAATCTCTGGATATGCTTTCCACATTTTTCATGGAATTTTCATGGCTGTACAATTTATCTCAGGTCAACTCAGCAACAATATCTCTCAAATAATTTGCATACAGGGAGACATCAGGCCACCTGGAAACAATGCGGACACAGTGTATAGTTACACACACACACCGACTGTTTCTCTTTTAGATCCTCTCACGTACATCCATCCACAGGCATGCCCTCATTGTCTATTGTCTATGGGTGTTGAGCTCAAACTCTTCCCCCGTACTCCGTCCCTCAGACTCTGCCTAAGATCCTGTCCCAGATGGCACCGGCCTTCAGCATGGCCAGCTGTAGCTTTGTGGTGGAGCGCTCCAAGGAGGCCACGGCCCGCGTGGTGGTGTGGAGGGAGATCGGAGTCCAGCGCAGCTACACCATGGAAAGCACACTCTGCGGCTGTGACCAGGGCAAATACAAGGTGGGGTGGGTGTGTGTGTGCCGATACAGCCTGGTGTGTGTGTGTGGACTAACAACCAGCAGGGGGAGCTATAGTCCTGTAAATCATACTGTCAGTGACTAAAAGCAGCATCATCGGGCTTATTATGTCATATCCACTAAACACGGGACAGAACTGTGTGTGTGTGGTTTTACTGTCCCTGTGGGGACCAGAAGTCCTCACAAGGCTAGTAAAACATGCGCCTGTCCCCACAAGGAAAATGGCAATTTTAGGCTTTGGGTTACAATTAGTGTTAGGGAAAATTGGGTTATGAATGGGAATCAACTGTTTGGTCTCCACTAGGAAGGTAGAAAAAACACAATTGAGTGTACCGATGTTCTGCCTGTCAGTCAGTGAGTGCAGAAACCTCTGGCAGCTCCTAGCCCTCTCAGCACTGGAGTTGCCAATGTCAACATCTGCAGAGCCCAGGGGTAGGCTAGGGTTGCCAGTTTGGTACGGTCCCTTTCTCTCATCCTTCCTGATTGGGTTATGTATTTATGGGGAAATTGTTTGGACAGATGTCAGAAGACAGAAGCCCATTTTGTTGACGTTCTATTTGTCATGCTCGTGCCAAGCCAGTGTCCTCTTTATTTCTTTTTTACATGTATTTAACTTGGCAAGTCAGTTAAGAACAAATTGTTATTTTCAATGACGGCCAAGGAACAGTGGCAGTTACATATTAACTGCCTTGTTCAGGGGCAGAACGACAGATTTTTACCTTGTCAGCTCGGGGATTTGATCTTGCAACCTTTCGGTTACTGGCCCAACGCTCTAACCACTCGGCTACCTGCCTCTGCTCTGAATCACAATGCTCCACAACACAACCATTTTACTGTAAGCCCACTGTAGACTTGAGATTGCGCATGGGACAGACGTGTGTGTGTGTGTGTGTGCGTGCGTGCGTGCGTGCGTGCGTGCGTGCGTGCGCGCGCGTGCGTGCGTGATGTTTTTAAGTGTAAATAATACAGCGCTGACTTCATTTAGAGGACTGGTCGATTGTTTGGTCGATAGGCTGTTGGTCGACCGAGATTTCTTAAGTCGAGCGGTAGCAAAAAATAATAATTAATGGTGTACAAGACACCTGTCTGATTGGCGCCTGTCTGAGTGGACTAATCCACTGTGGAGGCCGTAGGGATGGCACAGTCCATCACTTGTAAGACGTGCAACTGACATTGTATATGGTTATATTACATAAGAACAATGGTGCAACACTAATAAAAAATATTATTTTATAACAGATGCACTTTCTCCCGCGTTAGTTAATGGTCGCTGTCCATGGTTTTGAAACACATCAGTGCGCTGTTGAATTGGCGCCTTTTCCTAGACCATGTTGCTATGTATACAATAGCAAGGTTAACCAGCATATTGGTGTTGAGAACAATGCAGTGGAGGCAGCAGCAGAGTTCGAAAACAGCCCTTGCCTTAATTGTCTAGGAAAAGTGAGGAGAGAAGAAACCCCAACTTTATTAGGTCTATAATCAATAGCCTAACTGTTAAATGTGCCTGGCTTTATAAATCATCCCTACTGTATATAACTAGCTACAGACATATGACAGATCCTGCTTGAGTGTTTGTTTAATAGCCTACTGATTCAGTGAGTGCCAAGCCTCACGCAACCACAACATGTCGGATCAACAATTTAACAAATTTGGCTGTTTTTTAATCTTCGCTATTCTGTAATAAATGCGTTACACTTTTTTCCCCATTAGAACAGCCTTTGATATGATTTATAATTGATTTAAAAATAATAACCCTCCTTTTTCTTGATCTCCTTATTGTTATTCTTATGATCATAATTCAACTAATAAGTAATGTCATTATCATTAGTAGGATCGGCATAGCAACCTTTAATAACCACCTTGATGCTGGAGGCCAAAGACCACATCCTGTATAGTCTTAATACCGTAACTTACTTCGGCCTATATTTCAACTTTTTATAGGCTACAGTACTGTATCAATCATTCATTTGTTCATGTCATCTCACAGCATATGAGTCATTCATGATTTGAAATGCAATTAAGCATTTTAGTTTTTAAATAAAATAATAAAGCCACTTGAATAATTAGCGTAAACAAACTGTTCCATTTCAGAAATTGCATTCACGAATGAATGCAACAGTTTTTAGTCTTTGCTGTAATAAATGCTCCACAAAAAAACGTGCTTATAATTGATTTAGTGTTTACATTGTTCCAAACGGTCAGAAAAATGATATTCTAATATAACAGCACCTGTTTGGCACACATAATATGCAGGCAGACCTTGCTCCTTACCTTCTTGTTCTTGATCTCCAGTATTTTCCACAAATAGTCAAATTTATACCACACATCTGACTGGGGTGACAGAGACAATTGGGTGCTAATCACACAGTCACTCGCTGTCTTTTTTAATTTTTTACACAGCTCAGCAAGTCTTCGTCTGGCCCAGTACAATCAAATCAATTGCAGTCGGACTCCATTTAGTAATTTGTGTCTTAATTATTTAATCAAAGAGTGCGCTGAAAGCATCTGACAAGTTCAGTGCATATATTTGATTTGATTTAAAACACAGGATCTATCTATATATGGAAAATATACGTTTTAAAATGGAAGAACTCTCGGTCAACCAAGAGTTTTTTTTAGTCGGGGACAGCCCTAAAATAATATGTGTGTGCACTGAGTATGCATGCTTGTGTATGTTTATATAATGTTTGTACAGTAAGTGATTGTGTGTGTGTCCAGGGTCTTCAGATAGGCACCAGAGAGCTAGAGGAGATGGGAGCCCAGTTCTGTGTGGCTCTGCTAAGACTGAAGAGACTAACTTCCCCCCTGAAGCTGAGGAACCACGCACACCTGCTGGATGTCGAGAGTGACCTTACGGAGACACGCTGCAAAGGCTCCAGGTCAGACACACACCCCCTCACCAGGTCACTCACTCACACGCACACTTAGACACGCTCACACTTACCAGGTCACACACACAATCCCACTTACCAACAATAAACCATACATGGCACACTAGTTTGAGAGTTGCAGCATGGCCAACACTCAGGACAGTAGTGTAGCTGCACCGTCCGCTGTCATCCTCAGAATCCTCATGACATTTAAATGTGGCTTTTAACAAATCTCCTCTTGCATTTATTGATTTATCCATGTATAATTAATGTATTTACAGTGCATTAGGAAAGTGTTCAGACCCCTTGACTTTTTCCACATTTTGTTATGTTACAGCCTTATTATAAAATTTATTAAATAGTTGTTTTCCCCTCATCAATCTACACAAAATACCCAATAATGACAAAGTGTTTGTTTGTAAATGTATTAAAAAAAAATGAAAACCACATTTGCGTAAGTATTCAGACCCTTTACTCAGTACTTTGTTGAAGCACCTTTGGCAGCGACTACAGCCTTGAGTCTTCTTGGGTATAATGCTGCAAGCTTGGCACACCAGCATTTGTGGACTTTCCCCCATTCTTCTCTGCAGATCCTCTCAAGCTCTGTCAGGTTGGATTGGGAGGGTCGCTGCATAGCTGTTTCCAGGTCTCTCTAGAGATATTTGATGGGGTTCAAGTCCAGTCTCTGGCTGGTCCACTCAAGGACATTCAGAGACTTGTCCCGAAGCCACTCCTGTGTTGTCTTGGCTGTGTGCTTAGGGTCGTTGTCCTGTTGGGAGGTGAACCTTTGCCTCAGTCTGAGGTCCTGAACACTCTGGAGCAAGTTTTCATCAAGGATCTCTCTGTACTTTGCTCATTTCATCTTTCCCTCGTTCCTCGAGAAACGCTTGGCATTCAGGCCAAAGAATCTTGTTTCTCATGGTCTGAGAGTCCTTTCGATGCCTATTGGCAAACTCTAAGCAGGCTGTCGTGCCTTTTACTGAGGAGTGGCTTCCGTCTGGCCACTACCATAAAGGCTTGATTGGTGGAGTGCTGCAGAGATGGTTGTCCTTCTGGAAGGTTCTCCGATCCCCACGGAGGAACTCTGGAGCTCTGTCAGAGTGACCATCGGATTCTTGGTCACCTCCTTGACCAAGGCCCTTCTCCCTCGATTGCTCAGTTTGGCAAGGCCAGCACTAGGAAGAGTCTTGGTGGTTCCAAACTTCTTCCATTTAAGAATGATGGGAGGGCACTGTGTTCTTGGGGACCTTCAATGCTGCAGAAATGTTTTGGTACCCTTCCCTAGATATGTGCCTCAACACAATCCTGTCTCGGAGCTCTACGGACAATTCCTTCGACCTCATGGCTTGGTTTTTGCTCTGACATGCACTGTTAACTGTGGGACCTTATATAGACAGGTTTGTGCCTTTCCAAATCATGTCCAATCAATTGAATTTACCACAGGTGGACTCCAATCAAGTTGTAGATGATCAATGGAAACAGGATGCATCTGAGCTCAATTTCGAGTCTCAAAGCAAAGGGTCTGAATACTTATGTAAATAAGTTTTAAAAAAATGTTTTATATACATTTTTTTACATACAAAATAAAAAATAAACTGGTTTCGCTTTGTCATTATGGGGTATTGTGTGTAGATTGAGGGAAAAAATGACTTTATTCATTTTAAAACAAGGCTGTAATGTAACAATGTGGAATACTTTCCGAATGCACTGTATTCATTGACTCCCATCAAGTAGCCAGGTTAGAGACCTCAGGGCTTGGCTATAGGCTCATCACAGCTTTATGCTTTTTCTCGTTTAATATTTAATCATCAGACCAATGATATCATAACAATAGGATTGGAATTTTGTGCATGTGCGCGTGTGTTTCTGTGGAAGGCTATTCCCCTTGCAGTCTTCACATTTTTCTGCCATAAAATGTAATCTATAAAGTAATGACATAAGTTTTTTTCCCTACAATCTACACATTTTCAAAGTGAAAGAAGAATTATAAAACATTTTCCAAATGACTAAAAACACAAAATGAGAACATATTGATTGTGTATGTCTTCACACCCCAGAATTAATACATTGGTAGAAGCACCTTTTGCCATTACAGCTGTGAATAATTTACAATAATATTCTACCAACCTTGCACAACTCTCAGGGACATTGTTTTTGTCAACATTGCTAGGTTGTGTAAATCTGTTGGACAAAAAATATAATGTATTCACTTTTTAGATTTCATTTTAAGGCAACAAAATTAGAAGCATATGCAAGGGCTGTATAGATGTTCACTAGGCCCTGTATGTGTACAGTGCATGCACGTGTGTGTGTGTGGCCTTTGTGTGCATGCATGTGTGTGTGTGGCCTTTGTGTGCATGCACGTGTGTGTGTGTGGCCTTTGTGTGCATGCACGTGTGTGTGTGTGTGTGTGTGGCCTTTGTGTGCATGCACGTGTGTGTGTGTGTGGCCTTTGTGTGCATGCACGTGTGTGTGTGTGTGTGGCCTTTGTGTGCATGCACGTGTGTGTGTGTGGCCTTTGTGTGCATGCACGTGTGTGTGTGTGTGTGGCCTTTGTGTGCATGCACGTGTGTGTTTGTGTGGCCTTTGTGTGCATGCACATGTGTGTGTGTGTGTGTGTGTGTGTGTGTGGCATTTGTGTGCATGCATGTGTGTGTGGTGTGTGTGTGTGGCCTTTGTGTGCATGCACGTGTGTGTGTGTGTGGCCTTTGTGTGCATGCACGTGTGTGTGTGTTGCCTTTGTGTGCATGCACGTGTGTGTGTGTGTGTGTGGCCTTTGTGTGAATGCACGTGTGTGTGTTGCCTTTGTGTGCATGCACGTGTGTGTGTGGCCTTTGTGTGCATGCACATGTGTGTGTGTGTGGCCTTTGTGTGCATGCACGTGTGTGTGTGTTGCCTTTGTGTGCATGCACGTGTGTGTGTGTGTGGCCTTTGTGTGCATGCACTTGTGTGTGTGTGTTGCCTTTGTTGTGTGTGTGTGTGTGTGTGTGTGTGTGTGTGTGTGTGTGTGGCCGGTCCGGTGTAAGTGCGGCCCTTGCAGTCTTTCTCTAATGGACTGTAATGGCTCAAGCTCTCTCACTCTGGGATCTTAATACTCCTCTCCAGACAGCACTCTGTCCATCCCATTACAACCCGTCATACCCTCCTCCTAATCCACTTTACCCTTTTCTGGGGCAGAGAGAGGGTTGGGGTGGGGAGCAGGGGTCAATGACTGAACCCCAACCATCCACTGTCTCCACAGGATCCTCTTTCAAAGACCTCACACCATTAAAAACCATTTAAAAAACACTAAAACCACTAAACATCTGAGACATTTATCCATTAAACCACTAAACCAATGCGTAAGAAGAGATGTCTCTATCAAAAACGCAGCACAACTAGTGATTGATTTGATTTTTGTCATTGGGTTTGTATTATTTTACGTGCCTGAACAGTAGTTTTATCTTCTGAATTTCTTTCTGAAATCTTATAAATCATTATACCTCATTTCTGTCCAGACCCGTGGTCAAATATTTGTTTTCTTTCAAATCATTTGGTGGGTGTTTTATGTTAGTCCTATTTCACACATTGAGCCTGCCTAGAATGATGGTCTGTCTGTGTGTTGTGTTGTCAAGCAGCACCCCTAGTACGTACTTGTTGGAGGATGAAGAGGCATCCTTCATGGAGGAGGTGGACTACAGCGCCGAGAGTGGCGACGAACCCGACAACGACCCCAACACCGCCGACCCCCACGACAACCACCTCTCCGACTCCGAGTCCAACAACTATAGAGACTCACTCACCTAGCTCAAACCCCCTGATCACTACCCAACCAGATATCCCCATTTTGCTCTGAAGTTACTTACTCCTCTCCCTCTGGCCTTGGTGCATCATGGATACCACATCCATGCTATATCTGCCTTGCATATCTCATGATAATTTAGAGCGTTATAGAATGAATAGACACGTTAGACAAATAACACAAGTTAACACAAGGGTTTTGTTGCAATGTCGCCATTTGTCATGAAAAGTGTTACACAAAGAGAATTTCTAAATCTCTATTTACGTATGTCTATAGGTAATTCTATGGTTAGACACAAGTTGAGATGGAATGTACACCTTGGTCGTATTTGCATAAATAGTACAGTATGTCTCAATGACCTACTAATAACAGTAGCGCACAATTGGCATACCGGAAAGGTAGTAAGCAAAGTAGAACCATTTGCACATGTAACACATCAACATGCATACCGTACGCATGAACACAGGTACAGGGCAGAAGAAAAGGCACTTTTACAATCCACCTCACAGTAAAAGGTCAAAAGCTCAGGCCAAAACTGACATTGATGTTGTGGATCTGTTTTCTGCTACTGAGAAGTATATGTATTTCTCTAGTCTGCCTGTAAGCTTAGTTGGTTGTCCGTACAATGCAATGGTTCTGAGTTTTAGGAAGGATGGTGCTATCTGGGAGTAGTTTAGACATTTTATTTTTTACTTGTATTTTTTCTAGATGTAAGTAGCTATTAGGTTTTGGTTGTGTTTGTACAGTCGGTGCATGACTATTTTAATGTTATTCTTATTTATTTAGTTTTATTTTATTTGTGAGACGCACCGTGTGTGTGTGTGTGTGTGTGTGTTTAGTAGATGGAAATGCTAGACCACCATAGAACTGGGCAGCCAAACGCTCTGTGTTTGTGAGAGTAAAAAAAGAAAACTGACTAAACCTTTTAATTTGATTGTAACACAAATAAGTTGAAGCTTGCAATGAAATCATGGGAAATAAATGTGAATGTGAAAATATCTGGATCATTTTGCAGTGTATTATTATCCATTTAATCATGTGAATGTTGAGCCCGAGGGTGAGTATTTTGTTTTGAAGGATGTGTTTTGTGTATGTGGTGTATGTGTTTTAGAATTATTATTTTTTTATCTCTATTTTTAGAGGTGTTTGTTGATTCTGTTTGAGTGCAAGTGATGTGTGTGCCCACCGCTAATGTCCCTCTGGCTGTATATGCCAATCTGAGGTCGGACCATTGATACAGAAAGTGGACTCCTCTTTATTTCTGTGCCATTATAGCGTCTGTGATAGCATGGGCAGCACCATTGAGGCTACAACCCATAGGAATCCCCACCCAGTTGACTACTTTAAAATGGCAGAAGCATGGTGGAGGCCCTCTATGGCGCTGCCCATGCTAAAAATACATTTTGACCACTAGAGCCCTCTCATTCTCTATGGGTTAGACAAAGCTTCATGGAGAAGGTTCAAGTTCATCAGGGGACACATGGAGAGAGGGTGGTGTCTCCAAACCAACGACCCACAGACAACCTGGACATTGGACAGAGGGAAATCTAGAATGAAAGGAGTCATTGAAGACAGAGCATATTAATTCATTTGTACAGTGTGCATGTCAATAAATCAGCCAAAGAGCCACCTGTCTGGAGGACATGCAGTCAACCTCTCTCTCTGTCATCGCATTGTGCCGCTGATGGGCAGAGTGACAGCGGAGGAGAAGAGAAAAGCTGCAGGACACTGAGAGAGCCTTGTGTTAGGAGGAGGATTAGTAGTGGAGGAAAATGTTAATCAGAGATGCAGAGCATCAACAGCTCTTTCCTCTTTCAGCCCTACGCCCCACTTCCTGTCTCTGCCTGCCCTCCCCTGTGTCAATCACACGCTCGAAAATGTGGTGAACAAAGAACTAAAAGACGTCTTCCGCCCCCAACCCAATTACAGTTCCGGCTTCTCTCTGTCTGACGATGGGGGGGCATTCAGCTGCTGCCCGAAGATCGCCATGTTCATCACACCCACACACACATCACTTGGGCACCATGCACGGCTTTCAGTCTCACAGTCTCTTATTGGCCTAAGCTGAGGCCCTTACACGACATGGGCAATTAACATAAGTGTCCGTGCCCAACTATATACTTTGTCCCTGCCAAACTGGCCATCAGACCTTCAACATAAGCTTTAAAAAAATCCACACACACACACGTTCTCTCTGACATACTCACATGGGCATAATTGGTTATGTGGAAAGCAGAGCTGACTTCAACCTCACGTTGCCACGGTAACTGTAGACCTATTTTCTAGGACGTGCTTACTCCGGTCCAGCGTGTTATTCATTCAGCCTCTTCACAAATGTTTTTCTTTTCTCTCCATCTACATTCTATCTCCCTCTCCTCCGATGCGATCCCTGTTCACATGCATATGCAAATAAACCCAATTCTCGAGACCAATTAAAATGGGATGTGAATGGAACAGGCCGTGAGTTGTGGTAATGAGATAGGGACGGGGTACAGGCTAGAGCTGGGACGATAAACCGAAAATGATCGACACCGACCATACCGATTAATTATCGCAGGCATTTTGCTGCCATCGTTCATTACGATAAGTAGCCTTTACTAGAGAAATGTGACGTTTGAAATGAATGCAATCAATGCAAATTGTCCGGGTAGCTATTTGGTTAGCTGTTCAGGAGTTTTATGGCTTGGGGGTAGAAGTTTAGAAGCCTTTTGGACCTAGACTTGTGCGGTAGCAGAGAGAACAATCTATGACTAGCTGGAGACTTTGGCAATTTTTAGGGCCTTCCTCTGACACCGCCTGGTATTAGAGGTCCTGGATGGCAGACATTTGGCCCCAGTGATGTACTGGGCCGTACGCACTACCTTCTGTAGTGCCTTGCGGTCAGAGGCCGAGCAGTTGCCATACCAGGCAGTGATGTAACCAGTGCTTTCGATGATGCAGCTGTCAAACTTTTTGAGGATCTGAGGACCCATGCCAAATCTTTTCAGTCTCCTGAGGGGAATAGGCATTGTTGTGCCCTCTTCACAACTGTCTTGGTGTGTTTGAACCATGACAGTTCATTGGGGATGTGGCCACCAAGGAACTTGAAGCGCTCAACCTGCTACACTACACTACAGATGAGAATGGAGGTGTGCTTGGCTCTCCTTTTCCTGTAGTTCACAATCATCTCCTTTGTCTTGATCACGTTGAGGGAGAGGTTGTTATCCTGGCACCACAATGCAAGGTCTCTGAGCTCCCTATAGGCTGTCTCATCGCTGCTCACAGCCCTGAGGGGCCCTCGTGTTGAGGATCAGAGTGGCAGATGTGTTGTTACCAACTCTTACCACCTGGGGGCAGCCTGTCAGGATGTCCAGGATCCAGTTGCAGAGGGAGGTGTTTAGTCCCAGGGTCCTTAGTTTAGTGATTAGCTTTGAGGGCACTATGGTGTTGAACGCTGAGCTGTAGTCAATGAATAGCATTCTCACGTAGGTGTTCCTTTTGTCCAGGTGGGAAAGGGCAGTGTGGAGTGCAATATAGATTGCATCATCTGTGGATCTGTTGGGGCGGTATGCAAATTGGAGTGGGTCTAGGGTTTCTGGGATAGTGGTGTTGATGTGAGCTATGACCAGCCTTTCAAAGCACTTTATGACTACAGACGTGAGTGCTATGGGTCAGTAGTCATTTAGGCAGGTTACCTTAGTGTTCTTGGGCACAGGGACTATCGTGGTGTTCTTGAAGCATGTTGGTATTACAGACTCGGCCAGGGACAGGTTGAAAATGTAAGTGAAGACACTTGCCAGTTGGTCAGCGCATGCTTGAAGTACACGTCCTGGTAACCCTGCGGCCTTGTGAATGTTGACCTGTTTAAAGGTCTTACTCACATCGGCTTTGGAGAGTGTGATCACACAGTCGTCCAGAACAGCTGGTGCTCTCATGAATGTTTCAGCGTTACTCGAAGCGTGCATAGAAGTCTAAGCGCGCCTAGGCCGTCGTTGAAGATAAGAATTTGTTCTTAACTGACTTCCCTAGTTAAATAAAGGTAAATAAAATAAAAAGAGCTGGGGCTCTTTGCTTTCTGTGTCTGTGCATCTCTTTGCTCTCTCTGTCTGTCTCTCTCCCTCTTTCTCCCTCTCTCTCTCTTCCTCTCGCTCGCTCTGTCTCTCTCACTCTGTCTCTCTCTGTCTGTCTCTCTCCCTCTTTCTCCCTCTCTCTCTCTTCCTCTCGCTCGCTCTGTCTCTCTCTGTCTGTCTCTCTCCCTCTTTCTCCCTCTCTCTCTCTTCCTCTCGCTCGCTCTGTCTCTCTCCCTCTTTCTCTCTCGGGCATATCAGGTTGTCATTGTGGGAGAACAGGAAGTGGTGCCCTATAGCCAGAGCTCTCACTGGCCTGGTGATAGACGGGGCAGTTAAAAATAATAACATACAGACTGACATACTGTAGTATTTTTGTGCCCTAGTTTATAACTCTGTTGAAAACAGACTCATGAGACAATGTATTACCCAGGGGCTGGTTATTTATTCTGTAGTCTTTCCAATGTCTAGGGTACCAGAGGTCAAACTCACATTTATGTTTGAGGACAATGTTGAGATGTGAAAGAGTGTGAGTGCCAAAGAGAGAGCGAGGGCGAAGAAAAAGGAACATGTATCCTAAATAGCACATAACGTTCAGAGAACCGTATGTTTTCTTAGAGCTTGGTGAAAGCGTCTTTCTCCTATTATTTTTTTTATTTTTATTTATTTTATTTCACCTTTATTTAACCAGGTAGGCTAGTTGAGAACAAGTTCTCATTTGCAACTGCGACCTGGCCAAGATAAGGCATAGCAGTGTGAACAGACAACACAGATGGTCATTTTGCATACAACCTTCCCACAACTTTCTGGTAAAGGTGCATGATAGTTGCTTGGCTTTGGAATATTTAAGGAAATTGACACAAAAAACTATTTCTTGATATTTCATTACTTTTTTGGTAATGATCTAGAAATGTTTTCCAACTATTTCAAATTAGGGATGTTCTCAAATAGTTCAGAGAACGTTAAGAAACAACGTTCTTCTGTGAGAATTTCAGTACTACACCAGAACGTTTCCTACAGGTTTCCTCATGATTCTATTTAAAGCCATGTTCTCAAATTGTTCAGAGAACGTTAAGAACACTTTCCTTAAAAACCACAAGAAAACTTTAGTAACGTTCAGAGAATGATCTAAGAATGCTATATAAAAACATACATTCCATTCTCAGAACGTTTAAAATAAACGTTCCATTCCCACAACTTCCAAATGTACTAGCTGGGATGTTTGTGATGGAGTGAGTGACTGATGGACATTAGCTGACGACTGACGGGCTAGTCCTATGTCAGCGGGTCCTGCCCAGGTCGACTGGGATGTCGATGGACACCGTCTGAGTTAAAAGCAATAACCTTCAGGTTAAAGCAGGGGGCAAGCAGGCTCCAAGAGAGACACTGGAGCACACACACACACACCCTCTCATGAGCATAGTTAACCTGCGAGCATCTCACTCTCTCTCTCTCACGCTTACACTCACACTGACTCACTCACACTGACTCACTCTCTTACACCCACTCCCACCACCAGCCCTATCAAACATGTGCAAGTCTTTAACTGGCCTGAGAATAACAGGTGAGGGAAGAAGAGCATAGCTGCTGGACATGTGACAGGTGAAAGACACAGGATATTTAGTAAGGAATTACAGAATTGTCAATCAAATAGCTCTTCACTTCCATCACAACAAGTCACAACAATCAGAGCCATAGTTTGAGCCTAACATTCTTGTCTGAAAGGTCCTGCTAGCAGGTCATTTAGGGTGCAGTGTTGAGGGGTCAGGGACAGCAAAATAACTATTCACCCCATGAATTTGCAACCTTGGGCAGACACGCCCCATGATTGAGCCGGCTAGAGTCAATGAGAGGACATGTTTGTTTTTACCGCAAGCTGTTCTGATAGAGGCGTTGGTATTGGTGCTGAAATCTCCTTGAGCCTCCAGTTGTTTAGTTGTGACAGGAAGCCCCAGAGGAACCCGTCATTACAACACTAATCTCCCACAAGCCTCTGCTCCCCCTGAGGGTGTTCAAGTGTCATCTCCTTTTCACTGTGTTAGATATCACAGTGTTTGGTTAAGAGTTTAAAACGGTCAGTGTTGAGGGATGCCTGAGCAAGATTATTTTTGATTACCCAGACTTCTAGATCAGCACTCCTACTCTGAGATGCTTTATGCATATAGGCCTTGATGTTTGTCATATCTGAGGTGTCTGGCCCTCCTCATAAGAGCCAATGCAGTACCCGCAAAACAAACCATGATGGTACTGTAGCTAGAGAGGGCTAGCCTAGACTCTAGAGGTGGATGTTTGTGCATGGGTTTGTTGCTCAGATGAGATGGTTAGAGTGAGAAAGGCTGGCTGTGATTAGAGAAACCTGCATCTGTGTCATGGTTCTATTCTGGCCCTGGTGTATGTGGCCTATAGCCATACTATAGAAAGATCACATTATTATGACACATCACATTATTACTCTGGAAACATTTACTGTCTTATGAACACATGTAACGGATGTGAAACTGCTAGCTAGTTAGCGGTGACGTCACTTGCTCTGAGACCTTGAAGTAGTGGTTCCCCTTCCTCTGCAAGGGCCGTGGCTTTTGTGGAGCGATGGGTAACGATGCTTCGTGGGTGACTGTTGTTGATGTGTGCAGAGGGTCCCTGGTTCGCACCCGGGTATGGGCGAGGGGACGGTCTAAAGTTATACTGTTACACACTGCTTTATTTTTGTGAGTAAAAATGTTAGACCATTAAACCATTCAAAATCCATATTCCTGCTAGCAGGTTTATTCCCGTGCAGTGGTTAAGGGCGCTGTGCCACCAGAGACTCTGGGTTCGCGCCCAGGCTCTGTCGTAACCGGCCGCGACCGAGAGGTCTGTGGGGGCGACGCACAATTGGCCTAGCGTCGTCCGGGTTAGGGAGGGTTTGGCCGGTAGGGATATGCTTGTCTCATCGCGCACCAGCAACTCCTGTGGCGGGACGGGCGCAGTGCATGCTAACCAAGGTTGTCAGGTGCACAGTGTTTCCTCCGACACATTGGTGCGGCTGGCTTCCGGGTTGGATGCGCGCTGTGTTAAGAAGCAGTGCGGCTTGGTTGGGTTGTGTATCGGAGGACGCATGACTTTCAAACTTCGTCTCTCCCGAGCCCGTACGGGAGTTGTAGCGATGAGACAAGATAGTAGCTTCTAACAATTGGATACCATGAAATTGTGGGTAAAATTCTAAAAAAATTCTAAAATAAAAATCCATATTCCCTAAACCTAACAAACCCTAATCCCAAAACCCTAACCTTAACCCCAAAACCTAACCCTTAAGCTTAAAATAGCATTGAACAAATTGACACACACTCTTCGAAGGGTAGAGGTTCTTTCTGGATATGTCAATTATTAAGTGGTATAGAAAGAGCATTATTGATTGATTATCATAATGATTAATAATTTATCTGTGTAATTGCTACTGGAGGGAGATGGGAGGAAGGAAGGCACGGGAGACAACTTGGAGCTTGGGAAGGGGGGGCTGTGGGGAGAGGCACACAAGGGAGGGGGGTCCTGGGGATAGCAACGTTACATCAACATTACCAAGGTTATTGTTGTAAGGCCTATAATGGAGCCAAGTCAGTGTTGTGTGCTTGTTTTGGACCTTTCTGAATAAACCTGTGTGATCCATTTGATATCTGACCCAAAGTCAGTGCTAAAAGTGTGGTTTTCCTTTCATCACATTCCTGTGATCCTCTTGCACCTGACCGTGGATCAGTGTTATTTGTGTGGGTTTAATGAAGCCTCCCTCTCCCAGGGCAGCAGTGGTTAGGTGGTTTTCCAGTGTGCAGCTTTCTTTAGCTTGGCATCAATCTTCTGTCTGCTTCTTCTGATTTGATTTGATTTGATTCACAGTGTTCCAGGTGACCACATGATCCAATTTCATATGGAACTCAACCGTAACATGAAGAGGGTAACAGATAGTGAGCGTGGTCGTGATGGGCGGCTTGTGAGGGGAGGGGCTTCATCGATTGTGTACGGATCAGAACATGCTGAGACGGCAACACAGGTCTTTACACTATTTTCGCATGTTGAAAATAAAAAATGTCAGCCACACTATGAAGCAAGATGGAGTAAATGAAATGTTCAAATCGATCAAGCCTTATCGAAAACAATGGGCAATTTTCCATCCAGAAAGTGGATTTCAATTGAATGAATTGACACCCCTCCCCCCGCCTGTCATCAACTAGTGAATCCAGCTGCACTTAACATGATTTACAGGCAGGCTGTTTTATGTGCTCCTCTGTACAACAATAACAGCCTGTGTAGCTGAACTGTAATGCCACGTGTCCACATGGTACTGTTAAACATTTATACATAAGGGGAGACCTCCAGCAACTGAAGCCTCACTCCGCTTCAAAATTAATGGAAAGGATTTTTAAATTCCTCTTTCTTGTAAGGAAAGCGATTGACTGAATTATCATTCACAATGTCCCTCACCATATTACACACACAAACACACTCTCTTACTCACACTGACCTTGTTACTCTGAGATAAATCATGTTCTCACTTTCCCTGACCTACGAAATCATCAGTACGCAATTATCAAGAACTCATACACTCGCGCAACCACACACACACACACACACACACTATGTACATTAAACACATTTAACGTTAAACCACCTTTCACTTCCATTGAGCTCTTTAAATGGATGGTGGTCAACCCGAGCTGTGAAACAAATCAACAATTCCACTGAGAATGAAACCCAACCAAAATCACAGTTAGTCCTAAACCACAACTCCCATGTTCATGGACCACAACAACTCCTCTCTCCTTGCCTGTCCCTGACAGTATTATGTGTGTGTGTGTGTGTGAGTGTGAGCGATTGCATTATTGATTGTCCTGGATATGTTTTTTTAAAAGCATTTAGCAATCTAGCAATTAGTTAGTGCTTAATGTACAATGTCAAAACAGCTCGCATCGACCGGGTCATTGATCAGTTGACTCATTATGTTCCTGGCACAGGGCAGTCATAACCAATGTGCATGAATTGCCATCAAAAGACCATCCCTCTCTCTCGCTTTGTCTTTCCCTCTTTGTCTTGTTAATTTTCAGTCCATGTCCACTGAAAACCTTTATTATTATCATACTCTTCTTGTTGTCGCCGTGGTGATTTCATGTCTTTCTAAGTCTCCTCAATATTTATATGATCTTTTTAGCAGTCACAAGGTAAACAAATGGATGCATACAGTAAAATGTATTTAATATTTTCAGTACATACACTACCGTTCAAAAGTTTGGGGTCACTTAGAAATGTCCTTGTTTTTGAAAGAAAAGTATTTTTTTTTGTCCATTAAAATAACATCAAATTGATCAGAAATACAGTGTAGACATTGTTAATGTTGTAAATGACTATTGTAGCTGGAAATGGCTGATTTTTTTTTAGGAAATATCTACATAGGCGTACAGAGGCTCAATATCAGAAACCATCACTCCTGTGTTCCAATGGCATGTTGTGTTAGCTAATCCAAGTTTAGAATTTTAAAAGGCTAATTGATCATTAGAAAACACTTTTGCAAGTATGTTAGCACAGCTGAAAACTGTTGTTCTGATTAAAGAAGCAATATAACTGGCCTTCTTTAGACTAGTTGAGTATCTGGAGCATCAGCATTTGTGGGTTCAATTACAGGCTCAAAATGGCCAGAAACAAATAACTTTCTTCCTGAAACTCGTCAGTCTATTCTTGTTCAGAGAAATTAAAGCTATTCCATGTGAGAAATTGCCAAGAAACTTAAGATCTTGTACGACACTGTGTACTACTCCCTTCACAGAACAGCGCAAACTGGCTCTAACCAGAATAAAAAGAAGAGTGGGAGGCCCCGGTGCACAACTGAGGACAGTGTCTAGTTTGAGAAACAGATGCCTCACAACTGATGCCTGGCAGCTTCATTAAATAGTACCCGCAAAACACAACGTCAACAGTGAAGAGGCGACTCCGGGATACTGGCATTCTAGTCAGAGTTGCAAAGAAAAACATATCTCAGACTGGCCAATAAAAACAAAAGATTAAGATGGGCAAAGGAACACAGACACTGGACAGAGGAACTCTGCTTAGAACGTCAGCATCCCGGAGTCACCTCTTCACTGTTGACATTGAGACTGGTGTTTTGCTGACAAGGTACAAATCTGTTGTTCTACCCCTGAACAAGGCAGTTAACCCACTGTTCCCCGATAGGCTGTCATTGTAAATAAGAAATTGTTCTTAACCTTACTTGCCAAGTTAAATAAAGGTTACATTTTTTATTATGTGCGCTACACATAAAATTATACTTTAAGGAAAAATGTTCCATGTTTGCGGCCAGGGAGCACATACCTGGGGTCAATTAAATTGATAAGCCTCTTGAAACCTTCCTTTTCGACTGTGCTAATTGGTAGCATGTCCTTAGTAATGCAATGCATAATAGCATTTGTGATGTTTTTGTCTTTTTGATGCTTGCTTGTAGGGCATAAACACTATCAGTCTTGACTGCTTCGGGCAAACATCCCTAGATTGGCCTGGAGTTTGAGGGGAGTTTATCAATACCATGGCGCAAAGTCAAACTTTCTTCATGTTCCAAAGAGTGATTTTTGCTTCAGATGAAAAAGGTTACCAGACTTCGTAGCCACTGTCGGACTTCAAAAAGCCAAACCACTTCCAAATTACTGAAACAGTTTAACCCTTTTTATCAATAATTTATTAGTTGGAAGCTTCTCCTTCTCCATGGCTATCACTGCCACTGTTTTCACCTACATCACTCATTTTGTGGTTAATAGTGGCTTCTCCATCACTCGAGGTGCTAAGTGGTTTTTAGTGGGCGTATACCTCTCCACGTGCATTTTGTCACTTCTCCGCATGTTCCTGCTGCGTCAGGGGTGAAATGGACTGCTGTACCTAATTATTCTATTTCGAAAATGAATCTAAACGTCTTTATATCGCTATTGAGGGAAGTAATTACCTCGATCATTTTTGATATTGATTTATCGCCCAGCCCTAACCACCACCTCTTCAACCATGTGCCTGTGTTCTTTTACTCTGCACGTATTATTAAGAATTGCATTATAAGTGTGCCTGCGTGCGCAAGCAAGCGTGTGATAGCCTACACAAAGTGTATTTGTATTGGTGTGTGACACCTAGTCATATTCTTTCATCAATGCATAAACATCTTACCTTATTAAAATCAATGGTAATAGTAGATACATTTCCTAATTGCAATCAATAGTGAGCACTTTATTTGGCCACAACAATGAAGCCTTACTTCAATATAATTAAGGATCACCATGGCAACCGGCGGATATGTCTGTATGAGAATTTGAGAGGGTACATGTGGAGGCAGTCTAGACATCTGTCTGTATCAATATGTGTGTTATATTACAAACGATCATTTGGCTTATGAATCTTAATATAGCCGCAGGCTTTTCCGTGTCAAAGACACCTAAAAAGATACTAAAGAAGTGCGTGCAGTCAGAAAGTAAAGTCTCACAAAGGCAGAGGAATGTTTCAATAGTCACCTATTCACATGTCTAGTCCCCTTCCCCACAAAAATGCACTTTCTGCTTTCTGTTAAATTCTTGTCTTTCTTTATACCATGGGTACTCAACTCTTACATCTTTTCCCAAACTCGGTCCTTGGGACCCCAAGGGGTGCACATATTTTTTTGGGGGGGGGCGTTCACTATTACAATAATGCATGATTAAAATAATCAAAGCTTGATGAGCAGTATGCAACACATGCACACACGCATACCGGCCCATTTGTTTCCCTTGAAGCCCCCGTTATTAGCCAGATAATTATATTTTTTTAGCAAAACACCTAAGTTAGACAGGGCCACTGGGCCCCCCAAAAACATCACCACATTACTTGTGAAAACAGTACTAAAGTGATAAAAAAGAAAACTGTAAAATATTGTGGAACACGTTGATAGTAAACTGATAACTTTTCACTTCAACCAAAAGGTGGCGTCTCTAACTTCCTCTCTAACACAAAAGGACCTTTTTGTTCTAGTGCCTTCTCCCAACACAGATACACGCGTGCACATGGTACACATACACACAGAGAGAGAGAGTTCCAACTGCACGTTCTCTGGCCTAAAAAGTATCAAACAAATGTTTCCATGGTGACACTGTGAACATTCATTAAGCCTTCTCTCTTGAGCTCCAGTCAAACTGCCTTCATTGGCATTGGAGGAATCACATCTGCTAGGACACACACACACTACACACTACACAAAACATCTCAATGGAGAGGCACAGGGGTGCTCTGTAGAACAGAGGTTGTATGGGGACAAGAGGTCCTCGACTACCCCCAGCCCTTTCCCTCCTCTCCCTCCACACATCCTTCCTCTTCAACTCCACCTACACTTAAAAAAAATGCAACTAAGAAAATTCCATGTTGTTTAAATATTCAAGTTGGCTAGACTTAAAATTGGGAAATTGTTGAGTTGACATGAAATAATCCTCTAACCCTATTGATTTCTGTTCAATGTGAGTTGAATTTGAAAAACAATGTTGTGTGAACTTGTGTGAACTTAAATATTGTAACACATATAGCTGAGTTGATCACACAAAATAGTTTAATTTGCTAAGACCCCATTTAAAACACTGTATTGGCTTAAAATACATGTCTCATTAACATGTTTTCTGGAACGCCTTTTAGCAAGATGTATTCTGAATTATTTTAGTCAATATACTTGTCAGGGACAGTTTACAATTATAACATATAGACTAAAATATGATGCATTACACCAGATATAGCCAAAAAATGGATTTGTTTGAACCATTAGTGAGATTGTTGTACCTGATTATCTAGTCTGGGGTTAGTCAGGCGTAGTCTGGGGTTAGTCAGGACATATTCTGGGGTTAGTCAGGACGTATTCTGGGGTTAGTCAGGACATATTCTGGGGTTAGTCAGGACGTAGTCTGGGGTTAGTCAGGACATATTCTGGGGTTAGTCAGGACATATTCTGGGGTTAGTCAGGACATATTCTGGGGTTAGTCAGGACGTATTCTGAGGTTAGTCAGGACGTATTCTGGGGTTAGTCAGGACGTATTCTGAGGTTAGTCAGAACGCATTCTGGGGTTAGTCAGGACATATTCTGAGGTTAGTCAGAACGCATTCTGGGGTTAGTCAGGACGTAGTCTGGGGTTAGTCAGTACATATTCTGGGGTTAGTCAGGACGTATTCTGAGGTTAGTCAGAACGCATTCTGGGGTTAGTCAGGACGTATTCTGGGGTTAGTCAGGACATATTCTGGGGTTAGTCAGGAAGCATTTGAAAGAAAACAACTTTCTGGTCCAGTAATTAGATCATGACTGAAACTAGAAATTATCTGTCAATAACAAAGTAATTCCATAGTTGAGGAAACATCTATATTATAGTTCATCCAACATAAATGTATAGTTCATCTGATACCCTTACATCTTTAAGTTGAGAGGACTTGAAATCAAAAGTTGATACATGTTTTTTTTAAATCAAGGCAACTAGCTGCAGTACTATTTCTAGTTTATTCAACATTGGCAAATCAAATCAAAATCAAATCAAATGTATTTATATAGCCCTTCGTACATCAGCTGATATCTCAAAGTGCTGTACAGAAACCCAGCCTAAAACCCCAAACAGCAAGCAATGCAGGTGTAGAAGCACGGTGGCTAGGAAAAACTCCCTAGAAAGGCCAAAACCTAGGAAGAATCCTAGAGAGGAACCAGGCTATGTGGGGTGGCCAGTCCTCTTCTGGCTGTGCCGGGTGGAGATTATAACAGAACATGGCCAAGATGTTCAAATGTTCATAAATGACCAGCATGGTCAAATAATAATAATCACAGGCAGAACAGTTGAAACTGGAGCATCAGCACAGCCAGGTGGACTGGGGACAGCAAGGAGTCATCATGTCAGGTAGTCCTGAGGCATGGTCCTAGGGCTCAGGTCCTCCGAGAGAGAGAAAGAAAGAGAGAAAGAGAGAATTAGAGAGAGCCAGACTACAGCAAATACACTGTACTGTATGGAAGGAAGATACAGTATGTCTGTGTGTGGCGCTATTATGGTGAATGATTATTTGGGTGTGGATGATGTGTCATAGAGATATAGCAGTGTGAGGACAGTGTGTACTCTGTGCTGACTATTTACATGTACACACTGATAGTTTTTCCCAGGCAGGTCACCTGTGATACAATTCAGTATTCGATGTCCATCCTTGCCTAAGGACGTCAGGAGTTGACGTGGAAACGGACCACTAGGGGCAACAGTGAGCGCTGTTACCTTCAGGTAGAGTTGGGTGTTGCTAGGGTGATGTGGATGAGTAAGCATCTGCCTGTGGTTACAAAGGTAGCATGTTTGAATCTAGCAGTAGAAAGTTATTTTTTATATTTTTGTTTTAAGCCTATCCCCAAACCTTAAACTTTACCTTAACCAACCAGAATTAAAGTGGAACTGACAGTGGTTTAGTCGATAGCGCGCCGGACCTCGGGCTCGAAGGTCGAGGGTTCGAGACCTGCTCCCTGCCTGTTTCATTACATTGCTATCAGAAGTGATCGGACCGGGCGTTCCCGCGTTCCAGTAAGACGTAGAGTTGCAAGCTAGCGCGAGGACGCGTTCTTTGAAAGAGGGAGTGTGATGACCCTGCGCTTTATATGCGCGGAAATCGACTCGAGGCCTGCTCCCTGTTGTTTCATTACAATATAATTCTCAGTTTAAGCTACAAAATCAACTTTATAAATAGGTTATATTTGACTCAACATTCCGTGGCGCTAAGGCATTTTTGGCATGATAAATATAATTGGTAAAATATTGCTAGCAGGTTGTAAATCACATCTGGCCTGGTACATTTTTTGCTGCCTCTATTCGGGATGCACTGTTTCAGTTTAAATTACTCAATATTTTGGGAAAAAAATGACAAATGTAACGCTGGGGATGTCAATGCAATCAAACTAGCAAGGGCAATGATATTAGGTCAGTTATAATGTGGCTAATAGGCTAGCATATCTATTCATGTAGGAAGCTAAAAACACGGGGTGTAACAGCTATCTAGCCAACGCTTTGATGTCATGTGGAGTGGGTGAGTGACTGACTTTCCCCTCATATCGTTTTTCAATGGCTATACACAGCTAGAGATGCTGGTGTCATTTGGTTAGCTAGCAAGAACTTGAACGAATGTTATGCAGTTATCCAGCATATCTCTTGATTTCCCAAATTCAACTCTAGCTATCTACTCCGTTTTCAGAGCACTCTCGTCTGTGTGTCAGAGCGCAGAATAACTGATGAATTTACGCAATATCTGCTGAATATGACCGGTGTCAGTAAACGTAGGCAAAACAATAATAGTTAGTCACGAACGCTCTAGATAACATGTAAACAGCCTAGATAACCAGCTCTGCTATGGCGAGTAAAATGGTCAGAGAGAGGTGTTTTCTCATTTGTGTCTGGAAGTAGCTAGCTAGCCAACTTTAGCCAGGCAGGAAAGCTGCAGAAGGAGTAGGCTACAATTCCCAATTGTTTATCAGTGCAATTTTGATGGCCAACTAGCTGAAAAAGTTTGAGAGGGTTTATCTAATGTTCCTTCGTTATATTTGAGCTCATATTGGTCTGGCTAGCATTAGTTGTTCATCTCGTTGTTGTTGATGTGCATAACTGAGGCCCAAGAGTGCTCTGAAATCGGAGGTGTTTGATGGGGTTGAGGTCAGGGCTCTGCAGACCAGTCAAGTTTTTTCCACACCGATCTCGACAAACCATTTCTGCATGGACCTCGCTTTGTGCATGGGGGCATTGCTATGCTGAAACAGGAAAGGGCATTCCTCAAACTGTTGCCAAGTTGGAAGCACAGAATTGTCTAGAATGTCATTATATGCTGTAGCATTATGATTTTTCTTCTCATTGGAACTAAGGGTCTAGCCCGAACCATGAAAACAGCCCCAGACCACTACCTGCCCTCCAGGACACCTACACCACCCGATGTCACAGGAAGGCCATAAAGATCATCAAGGACAACAACCACCCGAGCCACTGCCTGTTCACCCCGCTATCATCCAGAAGGCGAGGTCAGTACAGGTGCATCAAAGCTGGGACCGAGAGACTGAAAAACAGCTTCTATCTCAAGGCCATCAGACTGTTAAACAGCCACCAATTACATTGAGTGGCTGCTGCCAACACACTGACTCAACTCCAGCCACTTTAATAATGGGAATTGATGGGAAATGATGTAAAATATATCACTAGCCACTTTAAACAATGCTACTACCTAATATAATGTTACATACCCTACATTATTCATCTCATATGTATATGTATATACTGTACTCTATATCATCTACTGCATCTTTATGTAATACATGTATCACTAGCCACTTTAACTATGCCACTTTGTTTACATACTCATCTCATATGTATATACTGCACTCAATACCATCTACTGTATCTTGCCTATGCCGCTCTGTACCATCACTCATTCATATATCTTTATGTACATATTCTTTATCCCCTTACACTTGTGTCTATAAGGTAGTAGTTTTGGAATTGTTAGCTAGATTACTTGTTGATTATTACTGCATTGTCAGAACTAGAAGCACAAGCATTTCGCTACACTCGCATTAACATCTGCTAACCATGTGTATGTGACAAATAACATTTGATTTGATTTGATTCCTCCTCCACCAAACTTTACCGTTAGCATTATGCATTCGAGCAAGTAGTGTTCAGTAAAGCCATTCTACTACCAATGCTTCCTATGAAGATTGCATGGTTGTGTGCTCAATTTTATACACCTGTCAGCAACGGGTGTGGCTGACATAGCCAAATCCACAAATTTGAAGGGATGTCCACATACTCTCACATACGCTTTCCCACTCTATATTGCTATAGAATTTTTATAAATGCCTTAGTATACGTAGTAAACGTGAAAATGGCCACATCTAAGTTATCGCTTGTCAGAAAAAAAAATTTAAGTGTCAAATTCTTCCTGGGGGTGTATATGAACAGATTTCATGTTGAACATCTAAATTTGAAGTGAGACTGTGAGAGCTTGTTGGCTTTTCCTCTGTGTCTGTGACATTGATTTGTGTTTATGGCCTCTCTCTGCCTCACTACTCTGTGCACTGATTAAAATTATTTTTATGAGTGCAGAGTCCAGAGATTCTATTTTATACACACCAAAGAGAATTCTACTATCCTTCACTCTTGTCCTTGCACGCACGCAGCATGCACACCGATACAGGGGATGATTTTATTCTTTATACGTTTCTCATTTCATTTTCGACAAAGGTTTTGTTCAGTGGAATAAGAAGATAGAGGTACTTATATTAATATCTTAATTGCGTGAGGGATTTAAAAACTCGAAACTTCATCCACATATGGTCAGACCCCATTGTGATAACTATAATTGGGTTGGCTGTGTATGAGAGCATAGGATCTAGAGGCTGAACACACTAATAAACAAACTAAAGTTGAAGCCTTCATTAGTCCTTTATCAAACATATATACATGCTTCACAAATGATTTGTAAGCAGATGTCACAAAAGATTATGCCACATTTGGCAAAGCTCTAGATGTAAGGACCTGTTATATCACCCTTTGTGACATTAGAACTGATTTATAAAGCAATGTGTAGGCCTAGTAAAGGCCATTTGTTTCTATGTTCTAGCTCTTTTAAAGTGTTCTATAGGCTACTGTACTCAAACACTCCCAACACACACTCATTGCGCTAACACTCCCTCATTCACACAGAGACACCAGACATCAGATCTGCCCAGGATGAGGTAAGACATAACACTTTAATTAATGACACCGTGTCACAACAGAGTTGTCCGTTTCATTGAGAGAAGCTGATCACATTATTATTACACACGTTATGGAACACCTGCCACAGCACTGAGGCTAAAGCCATCAGAACCAGATGGGTTGTATACAGCACATTTTGTTCTGCTCTGCTCCAAGCCTACACACACACACACACACACTCCTCTCACTGACCCATCAGGGAGGTCACAGTTGGACAGTGTAACAGCTGGGAGAGAACACATGAAGAAAGAAAGGGACAGTGAAGATACATTTCAGAGAGGATAATGCTGAGTCACAGTTTTCAGTTCCATTGGAGGAGGGTTGTATAGGGATGTATGGGGTTAGATAGGGATGTATGGGGTTGGATAGGGATGTAATGTGGTTGGATAGGGATGCAATGGGGTTGGATAGGGATGTGTGGGGTTGGATAGGGATGTGTGGGGTTGGATAGGGATGTGTGGGGTTGGAAAGGGATGTAAAGGGTTGGATAGGGATGTGTGGGGTTGGATAGGGATGTATGGGGTTGTAATAGGGTTGTATGGGGTTGTATAGGGATGTATGGGGTTGGATAGGGATGTATGGGGTTGGATAGGGATGTAATGGGGTTGGATAGGGATGTATGGGGTTGGATAGGGATGTGTGGGGTTGGATAGGGATGTGTGGGGTTGGATAGGGATGTGTGGGGTTGGAAAGGGATGTAAAGGGTTGGATAGGGATGTGTGGGGTTGGATAGGGATGTATGGGGTTGTAATAGGGTTGTATAGGGATGTATGGGGTTGTAATAGGGTTGTATGGGGTTGTGTAGGGATGTATGGGGTTGGATAGGGATGTATGGGGTTGGATAGGGATGTGTGGGGTTGGAAAGGGTTGGATAGGGATGTGTGGGGTTGGATAGGGATGTGTGGGGTTTGATAGGGATGTGTGGGGTTGGATAGGGATGTGTGGGGTTGGATAGGGATGTGTGGGGTTGGATAGGAATGTATAGGGTTGGATAGGGATGTGTAGGGTTGGATAGGAATGTATAGGGTTGGATAGGGATGTGTGGGGTTGGATAGGGATGTGTGGGGTTGGATAGGAATGTATAGGGTTGGATAGGGATGTAAAGGGTTGGATAGGGATGTAAAGGGTTGGATAGGGATGTGTGGGGTTGGATAGGAATGTATAGGGTTGGATAGGGATGTAAAGGGTTGGATAGGGATGTAAAGGGTAGGATAGGGATGTAAAGGGTTGTATATATGGGGCTGTATAGGTTTGTTTGCAAGCAAAATACTGTATATCCGTGAAACAGAAGACATTGTTATGTGGCCAATGGCAACTGTCCATCTCTCTTGTCCTTGTCAGACAAACAAGATTCCAATCTAAAGAGTGACAGTCTGAGGGGGTTTTAACATTTATACAGTTTTGTTCATTTTGTCCTCTTGTATTTAAGAAAAGTAAGACGGTATATCACAGCTAAAGACCAATGTTTAGGACTATCACGTACACAGCATGGATGAGGTTGTAACTAGATGAGGTTTGTAACTATGCAACAGGTCACTTGTTGAAGGTTGTGATTGTCAGTTCCTTTTGAGATGTCAATTTCTGACCAAAGAGATCGATACCACTGCGTATCGATGCCTAGAGCATATCGGTAAGTGGACCCTACAACAGAGAGGATTCTGGGAAGGCTCCATTAGTAACAGTAACTGGACTAGGATGTACAGTAGACTCAGACTGGGTCCATTGTGATGGAAGAGAGTTCCATAGAAATGTCTTCCATTGCAGTCCTCTGATAGCTTCTTCCCTCATTAGCAACCATTACCATGTCCCACTTTAGCCAGTTCATGTAGGATAAATCCACACAGAGCATTAAGAGTGGTCCCTTAGTTCGATGGCACATTCGTATTCACACAGTGCTCTTTCTCACACTGGCAGATCTCTCACTGCCAACTACACCCACACCGAAGGCCCATGCACACAATGCTGCTTTGTAATGCACAACATCATTGTATGCACTATTATGGATACACATACACACTCAATACTGTCAGCATAATCAATTTAATCACTCACTTTGAATTTGATTCAGACCTCGATTCAGAACAAAGAATTTACAAGAAATACAAAATGGGCATGGTGAACATACAGTAGATATCAAAAATGATAAATAAAACAAAACAAATAGCAATGAGCATATGACCAAACCAATAAAATGCTGTGTGGGGGGGGGGTTGAGGAGCCCATAGAAATGCGAGGTGTGTGAAGTAAAGAGCTGTGGGTTCTAAAATTGTCCAGACCGCACTATGATGGATGTTATCTCTCTATTTCCCTGCAGACATTCAGGCCTCGTGCTCTCCCTCTTCACTCTTCTCTATCTCGCTGTCTCTCTCTCCTTCTCCCCACTTCCTCATCTCCTTTCCCTCCCATAAAACAATGTCTTACATGTCTGAGGGGAGACTGTGCTAATGGCCAACATGAGCTCCTTAATGAAATATACATTACACCATTACTGACAAGGGCTGGGGCTGCGTGGCTAAAGCACTGTGGCCAGGACTAAAATAATAAAACATGCACAATTAAATTTCCTTCAGAAGCCTTTTGAGTGTTTATGTAGTAGGGGGTGGAGATGTGTGTGTGTGTGTGTGTGTCATGATTCTACCACAGTTGAACCAACCACGCCTAAACAGAGATCCTCACCACTAACAATGAAAGGACCATCTCACACAGACCCCGCCCAAACTCTCTTTCTCAGTTAGAACATTTTTAGTGAGGACCCCATTTTTTCATCAGAATTTATGAGGATCCCATTTTTTCCCCCAAGAATTTCTCACGACCCCAACCAAAATTTTATGACACAACCTTAAAATCATAGAATTTTTACATTCACAATTAACATTAAATTCATTGCATTTTCATATCTTACCAAAATGAAAATAAACAAATAAATAAATATACTGAATAAAATGTTTTTCAAATGATCTTATATTGTCCCATACAATAATCTGTGCTCTTAATTTTTTGGTCCCCCCAACCCCCATTTGTTGCCCTGACTTTGAATACCACTTAGTTATAGCATTTCATTTGTTGTTGTTTGTCAGCATGAGGGGAAATGTCTTATGTCATGCCTTGTTGACATGAGGGGAAATAATAGTCTGGTTGCTTCTATTTTCTCCTCAGATGGTGCAATGCATCTCAAGTCTTTTCAGGACATCGCTGGGGTCTGGTAGCTGTATGTCCGGTATGTACAGAGACAAAATCACCCATCTGCAGTGGAGGCACCTATTCTGGACTCCAGGGGTTTTATTTACAGAAGGATGGAGTTTCCAGAAACCAATTGGACCAAATGGCACCTCCCACTGCCTGCTCGTATATACTATAGTACAGCCCTCTTAGCCATTTACAGTAGACCATTTAGGCGCCGTTAAAAAGCCTTTGAAGAAATGGGAGAAGCCTTCCCACTGCAAACCATTCTTAATGTCTCTTGAGTAGGAAGAAAATAGATGGTGGGTAAAGAGATGCATGACAGAGTAGAAGTAGGAAGAAAGTATGAGAGGGAGGGTAGGGTAGGGCACAAGGGAATAGTTGGGGAATCTTCTGATTGCCTTAAAGAGTTTGATCGTAGCTTCAAACACACACTCAACCATGCGCACACACACACACTCTCTCTCTCTCAGCCAAGGATGTCCAGGTAGACAGGAGAGGCCTTGGCTAGGTTGAGCAGTAAGCTGTGGATATCCTTGATGTGGTGTCTCATGTGGGGTTCCCTCTGCCAGCACCCCAGCATCAGGTCGTACACCTCTTTGGGACAGGTGCGAGGCCGCTGCAGGACACGCCCCTGTGTAATACACTCAATCACCTGTGGGTGTGGGGGAGACACAAGGTTAGGATCACTTCATGTACACTGAACAAAAATATAAATGCAACAATTTCTTAGATTTTACTGAGTTACAGTTCATATAAGGAAATCAGTAAATTGAATTAATTAATTAGGCCCTAATCTATGACTGGGAATACAGATATGCATCTGTTGATCATAGACACCTTAAAACAAAAGGTAGGGGCGTGGATCAGAAAACCAGTCAGTATCTGCTGTGACCACCATTTATCTCCTTTGCATAGAGTTGATCAGGCTGTGGAATGTTGTCCCACTCCCCTTCAATGGCTGTGCGAAGTTGCTTGATATTGGCGGGAACTGGAACAAGCTGCCGTACACATCGATCCAGAGCATCCCAAACATGCTCAATGGGTGACGTGTCTGGTGAGTATGCACGCCATGGAATAACTTTGACATTTTCTGCTTCCAGGAATTGTGTACAGATCCTTGCGACATGTGGCGTGCATTATCATGCTGAAACATGAGGTGATGGCAGCGGATGAATGGCACAACAATGGGCCTCAGGATCTCATCACGATAATTGCCATTGATAAAATGCAATTGTGTTCATTGTCCGTAGCTTATGCCTGCCCATACCATAACCCCACCGCCACCATGGGGCACTCTGTTCACAATGTTGACATTAGCAAACCGCTCGCCCACACGCCTCCATCTGCTCGGTACAGTTGAAACCGGGATTCATCCGTGAAGAGCATACTTCTCCAGCATGCCAGTGGACATCGAAGGTGAGCAAAGACAAACTGCAGTCAAGTTAAGACCCTGGTGAGGACAACGAGCACGCAGATGAACTTCCCTGAGACGGTATCTGACAGTTTGTGCAGAAAATCTTTGGTTGTGCAAACCCACAGTTTCCTCAGCTGTCTGAGTGGCTGGTCTCAGATGATCCTGCAGGTGAAGAACCCGGGCTGCCGTGACTACACGTGGTCTGCAGTTCTGAGGCCGGTTGGACATACTGCCCAATTCTCTTAAACAACATTGGAGGCGGCTTATGGTAGAGAAATTAACATTACATTCTCTGGCAACAGCTCTGGGGGACATTTCTTGCAGTCCGCATTCCAATTGCATGCTCCCTCAAAACTCAAGAGACATCTGTGGCATTGTGTTGTGTGACAAAACTGCACATTTTAGTGGCATTTTATTGTCCCCAGCACAAGGTGCACCTGCGTAATGATCATGCCGTTTAATCATCTTCTTGATATGCGACACCTGTCGGGTGGATGGATTATCTTGGCAAAGGAGAAATGATCTCTAACAGTGATGTGAACAAATTTGTACACAACATTTGTGAGAAATAATCTTTTTGTGTGTATGGAACATTTCTGGGATTTTTTATTTCAGCTCATGAAACATGGGACCAACACTTTACGTGTTGCGTTTATATTTTTGTTCAGTATAGATCAGTAAGTATCTGATATACAAGCTTTATGGATATACAGTGGGGCAAAAAAAGTATTTAGTCAGCCACCAATTGTGCAAGTTCTCCCACTTAAAAAGATGAGAGAGGCCTGTAATTTTCATCATAGGCACACTTCAACTATGACAGACAAAATTAGGAAAGAAAATCCAGAAAATCACATCGTAGGATTTTTTATGAATTTATTTGCAAATAATGGTGGAAAATGAGTATTTGGTCAATAACAAAAGTTTATCTCAATACTTTGTTATATACCCTTTGTTGCAATGACAGAAGTCAAACGTTTTCTGTAAGTCTTCACACACTGCTGGTATTTTGGCCCATTCCTCCATGCAGATCTCCTCGAGAGCAGTGATGTTTTGGGGCTGTTGCTGGGCAACACGGACTTTCAACTCCCTCCAAAGATTTTCTATGGGGTTGAAATCTGGAGACTGGCTAGGCCACTCAAGGACCTTGAAATGCTTCTTACGAAGCCACTCCTTCGTTGCCCGGGCGGTGTGTTTGGGATCATTGTCATGCTGAAATACCCAGCCAAGTTTCATCTTCAATGCCCTTGCTGATGGAAGGAGCTTTTCACTCAAAATCTCACGATACATGGCCCCATTCATTCTTTCCTTTACACGGATCAGTCGTCCTGGTCCCTTTGCAGAAAAACAGCCCCAAAGCATGATGTTTCCACCCCCATGCTTCACAGTAGGAATGGTGTTTTTTGGATGCAACTCAGCATTCTTTGTCCTCCAAACACGACGAGTTGAGTTTTTACCAAAAAGTTATATTTTTGTTTCATCTGACCATATGACATTCTCCCAATCTTCTTCTGGATCATCCAAATGCTCTCTAGCAAACTTCAGACGGGCCTGGACATGTACTGGCTTAAGCAGGTGGACACGTCTGGCACTGCAGGATTTGAGTCCCTGGCGGCGTAGTGTGTTACTGATGGTAGGCTTTGTTACTTTGGTCCCAGCTCTCTGCAGGTCATTCACTAGGTCCCCCCGTGTGGTTCTGGGATTTTTGCTCACCGTTCTTGTGATCATTTTGACCCCACGGGGTGAGATCTTGCGTGGAGCCCCAGATCGAGGGAGATTATCAGTGGTCTTGTATGTCTTCCATTTCCTAATAATTGCTTCCCCAGTTGATTTCTTCAAACCAAGCTGCTTACCTATTGCAGATTCCGTCTTCCCAGCCTGGTGCAGGTCTACAATTTTGTTTCTGGTGTCCTTTGACAGCTCTTTGGTCTTGGACATAGTGGAGTTTGGAGTGTGACTGTTTGAGGTTGTGGACAGGTGTCTTTTATACTGATAACAAGTTCAAACAGGTGCCATTAATACAGGTAACGAGTGGAGGACAGAGGAGCCTCTTAAAGAAGTTACAGGTCTGTGAGAGCCAGAAATCTTGCTTGTTTGTAGGTGACCAAATAATTATTTTCCACCATAATTGGCAAATAAATTCATTAAAAATCCTACAATGTGATTTTCTGGATTTTTTTCTTCTAATTTTGCCTGTCATAGTTGAAGTGTACCTATGATGAAAATGACAGGCCTCTCTCATCTTTTTAAGTGGGAGAACTTGCACAATTGGTGGCTGATTAAATACTTTTTTTGCCCCACTGTAGCTCCATCTTGCCATCTGATAGACCAGATGGAAGCCTTTCAGATCTATACACGTGCCTTGGGGGTATAAGCTAAGGCTAGGGGTCAATTTGGCTTTGGGGTTAGGGGGTTACAGCCTTTTTTAGGGAAGTAACCAGAGATGGGGTTAGGGGGTTCTGACTAGGTGGAACACAGCTACGACCAACAGTGATTTTTCGTTGCAGGTTAGGAGAATTTACGTAGCAGGTTAGAATAATTAGCGTAGCAGGTTACGAAAAGAGTTAGGGTTAGCTAAAATGTTGTCCTAACCTGCTAAGAAAAGTCACTTCCGGTCGTAGCTGTACTCCATCCAGTCACAACCAGGATAGGGTCAAGGTTGGGTGTTAAAAGTACTGTAAAATATAATTGGCCATTCTGTTGGAAAGCTTTGCCAAAAGAATGACTGTGAGGGTAGACTCCAGTTAGCGGTAGCCTGGATGCTAGTCTGTTCTGCTTTCTTGCCATTTCCTCATGGAACTGTTGTAAGGTGGCGTCAAGAGAACAGAAACAGACTGGCACCCAGGCTACGATGGAGGTAGAGTATAGTCAGAGTTGGGGTTAGGGTTGCGGTTAGCTTAGAGGTGAGACTGACCTCGTTGTTGGAGAGCTGGTACCAGGGCTGTTTGCCGTAGGTGAAGATCTCCCAGAGGACCACGCCCAGACTCCACACGTCACTCTCCGTGGTGAACTTCCTGTACATGATGCTCTCTGGAGGCATCCAGCGGATGGGCAGCATGGTGTGACCCCCCACCTACATTAACACAAACACAGTCAGCCTGGACGCTTTATTTGAACGGTACAGAAATGACAATATATTTTCAGTGAAACTACTTGGTAAAATGGTCATAAAACATAAATGACCTTCAAATTATGTTTTATTTCTTTGCAATTTATTAAATCAAGCGCAACTATGCATCCTTTGGTAGCTAGTCACCAGTTGTGTTGCATTCGTTGAGGTAAGAATGCAACTCTAACCCCAACCCATTGGTATCTCAATCCCATACTTTTCAATCACAAATTAGGTCAATAAATGCCAGTTGAAACCAGGGGTTGGAACTGGTTCAGAACCAAAAATCGTAAAAGAACGACATTTTGAGGAACAGAATAAGAAATGTGAACAAAAGTGACCGTTATTTTTAAAAGCATGGGAACTGGTTAATAACGTTCTTTTACATTCCGGGCATTTTTTCCAGTCCCACAATAAAACGCAACAAAGTGCCTATGCAAAGCCCTTGCCAGCGTGTGTCCAGGCTACCTGCCCCTCCCCCCACGAAACAGGCTACTGTACCCTATTGACGTTACAAGCAGGATTCAGCAATTAGGGAGTCCAATTTTTAATTAGAGAAGAATGGATTCACTTTTTCAATGCTAGTTAAGGATACTATATTTATCACTTTTCACACTGGACCAGATATGTTTTTTATTTTAATTCTGGTGCACACACAAGCTTGGGTCCACAGTTAAGACAACTCTCGGAAGATCCTATATAGAAGCCGCTCCTCCATAGGTATAATTCTGTGGGACTAATTCAGATAATGCATGTCATAACAAGATGCCCAGTGCTTCAAGCCAAGCCTTCTCCTCCACGCTCTCTCGCTCTTCCCACACACAAAATGTTAGTCACATCTCGTGCCCTACACTTGTCTGTCCAATGCATGTAGACTAAACAACTATAGCTTGCCCACTACATAGCAAGCTTAAGCTGCTCTATCCTCACTGATTGGTGAAGTCATTTAATGTTGAGCTAAATAAAGAAAAATATATATCAGAGATTTAGAAAGGAATGACATAAACCGTTACATTTTGGGGGTTGGAATCAGTTCAATATTGTATTTTTCTGGTCGGAACAGTAGAACGGAACAACAAAAAAAGAATGGTTCTGTTCAGAACAAAATGATTGGAAAATAATTTTGGTTCCAACCCTGGTTGAAACAGTACTCTAAAATAAAGTGCAAATAAAATAAACATAAAAGAAACGCAGTTATTCAAAACTGCAAATGGTAAAATAATAGGGTACATTTTTTTTACAACTGTTGTGTCTAACACAGACAAATATAGTTATGAGCACTAAAAGGTTATGCTCAGTTTTTCAAAATGCCTTGCTGCAGCAAGGTACATAGTTAATGTGACAAACAAGCAATCATCTAACAATAACCCATGCAATAAAATACATGTCTGAAATATGTCCCTGACCCTTACCATCCCAGACACTGCGCAAGACAGGAAGTTGTGACTGGCCACTGCTGTCTGTCGCCCACTCAGCCCTGAATGGTCTTTTCCTTTACTTTACTAGTCCATTAAAGCCAAGAGATAGTCATCACCGGTGTGTGTTTTTCTGTGAAAACCAATCTAGCTCTAGTCCGCCTTCTCAAAGGCTCTTTCCTCCTCCTCAACACATAACTCACTTTAAGTGTTTTCACATAACTAAAACCCCACTTGAGTTTCCAAGGAGAGATACTGTGTGTGTATGTTTGTTGCGATAAATTCACGGTCAAGTGGGGTTGAGGCCAACATCCAGTGAGTGTCTCATTTAGTTAGTGTGGTTTAGTTTGAAATATTAATGCTGCTTTCCTGATCTTAGTGTCTCCACTTTTTGTGTTTGTGTGTATGCTTGTTGCTTGTGTTTGTATGTGCTTGCTTGTGTATATGGCTCTGTGTGTATGCGCATGTTTGATTGTGTGTGTGTGTGCTTGTTTGTGTTTCTCTGTGTGTGCATGTGTGTGTTTTGTGCATTTGTGTGTTACTTTGTGAGGTAGAAAAGCCCCTGATTAATTGTTCTTAACATCCTGAGTTCATCAAATATTAAGAGAAGCAGTTTTATGGTTTTTAGAGCTCAATAGAGCTCTCTCTCCAGCCGGGTCGAGGCAGATCCACTTCAGTATTCTTAGGGGCAACATGAGCGCCTATTAACAATATCATCTAGTAGGCTCTCGGCTTGCTAGGGCGTTGTGGTTGGGGATAGAGGAAGGGCTTAAAATGCGAGCTATGGCTACGAGGACTGCGGGTTCAATCTGAGCTACAGCTCCGAGGATCGCGGGTTCATCCCCGTGCTAGGCACTTGTTTTTTGACCTTCCATTTGAACCCTATCCCAAACCTTAACCCTTACCTTAATCAGTCGGAATGAATGCCTAAACTTAACCGCCGAGTCTTGACAGAAATATGTTGAATATTGAAGTCAGACCATGAGATCTTATTGCTCTCAGAATTATTAATGAATATTTATAACTAACCCACTGCTTGTCTGTGCCAGAAAACCTCAAAGAAGAAGAAAACAAGGAATTGTGAATTTAGAGTTTAGAGGCCGCGGTATCCATGGCAACCAGGCGGGTTTGAAAGAGACCTTTTGGGATGCTTTAGACTGGCTGCATGGGAGGGGCTTCACTAGGAGACTACTCCTCCTCCTTGTTCCAGTAGACTGAACTGAATTGCCCTGTGTTTCTATGGAGATGGTAATTCTACTGGGAATTACTGTGTTTTTTATACCCAGGAGTGGGTGCAATGAAGCCCTGTCTGTCGGTCTGTAATTAAAGAGCATACAGGTTTGTGTATTCATGTGGATTAAAGAGAAATTATAAAAGAGGCTGCTCTTGGGTTGATGGGTGGGTGGGTTGGTTGGTTGGTTGGCTTTCGCAGCTGTCCATCAAAGCCCTGGGAGGGTGCAATGTGACATCACTGGGCACTATAGTGAATAGGGTACCATTTCAGATGCAGCCACTGTCAGGCATAATCTCTAGACAGGAAGCAACTTGGGCTGGTCTACCTTTTGATCCCTCCTATTACATCCTTGTTCATCATTCTTTCACCCAACTGTTTGGGGAAAGCAGTTTTCAGTCTCTTTCTCTGCATATCTCTATCATTGGCTCCTCTCTCTTTTCTCATGTCTTTCTCTCCACACTCAGTCCCTTCTCTCCACTCTGAAGCCCTCCTTCTCTTCTGTTTTCTCCCATACCCCTCCTTGCATCTTTATTTGTGTTGATTTATTTCACTTGCCCCAACCCTCCCCCTTATCTCTCTTGCTCTTGCTCTCTCTCTCTCTTTGTAGTAGTGGAGCTGCATACTAATATAAGTTATTTAATTACTTTTTTCATAGGGACTCTCTGATATAACTTATGCTCTGTGCTGCCTTTGCCCGTTGCTATGGCGACTCCTCCAGTGGTTAACTTTACTGAGAGGGTGTGTATGTGTGGGTGTGTATATGGGGAGGTGTATAGCAGTTGTATGTTGTCACACACACTAATAGTGAAATCAAAGAGAGGGGGAGGCAGGGAAGCAGGTGGAGAATGTGTGGAAGAGACAGGGTCTGTTACATCTATACACTGACATCTACTTATAAGGCCTCTGCAGTGTTTCTCAACCTCCCGTTCGGGACAGTCCATAAAGAATGTTGCCGCTGACCGACCAATCAATCAGTTAGTTAAATACTTGGTTGGTTAGTTAGCTGGTACCAATTCAATACTATTTGTTATTGAATCAGTTCTGAGACGTAGGCAGACTATATAGCCTGCTGGTCCAGTGGAACATAGAACGTTGAGAAACACTGCTCTATGCAGCTTTCATCTTCTAGATTTTTTACATTTTTATTTATTTAACCATTATTTAACTAGGCAAGTCAGTTAAGAACACATTTTTAAACATACCAGGCCCAGGGCCTACTGATTGATTCATGCCCATGCAGGGAGAGAGAGAGGCCCATGCAAAGGGAAGTAGTAGGGGGCCAAGAAAAAAGAGGGCGACACATACACTTACCCTGTAGTAGTCCGTGCTGTACACATCTCGGGACATGCCGAAGTCACCGATCTTCACCAGCAGGTTCTCTCCCACCAGACAGTTACGTGTGGCCAGGTCTCGGTGGACAAAGTGCTGGGAGGCCAGGTAGACCATGCCTGCAGCAATCTGCTGGGCGATGTGCAGCATCTGGGACTGGGTCAACACCACGGGCCTATTGGTCGGACCGTCACCCATCATCACGGAGTCGGGACCGTGAGCCCTACGGAATGAGAGGAATTCCATTGAAATTCCGAATCACAACCTGAAAGGTGACATTCATTTTCAACTTTATTTATAAATGTTTTACTTCTTGGGTTGGGAGTTTTAACTCACTTTCTGTAATGGCTTCATTGAAATAGATCATGACCAACATCAGTCAATAGAGATTTAGTGGGATTTTATGCAGTGGTGGTGTGGTGGGGCGATTCCGACCCGAGTTAAAGCTGCAATATCTAACTTTTTGGGCGACCCGACCAAATTTACATAGAAATGTGAGTTACAGATCTGTCATTCTCATTGAAAGCAGGTCTAAGAAGCGGTATATCTGTTCTATGTGTGTTATTTCTATGCTTCCCGTTCTTAAGTAAATTTTTTTCCATCTTGTACTTTAGGTTTGGTACACCAGCTTCAAACAGCTAAAAATACCATATTTTTGGTTACGTAAAATATATTTCACAGCAGTTTAGATGGTACAATGATTCTCTACACTATAAACTGAAAAGAGACGAACTGTTAGGATTTTATCAACCAGGAAATGACGGTGCGATTTCTGCATAGTGCATCTTTAAACTTGCGGAAATGGAACGTAATTCTATTTTCTGCACTTACACGTATTCGGACCTTTAACTTAAGCATTAGAATAGTATGCCATTAACCCGCTATTCATTGGGGTTGGAGATCAAAGAAATGAATCTGTGGTGGAGGTGTGTATACAGATACGCCGTATTCTGACTTTGACTTAATTCCCTCATAATTCCACCACCTTTATGCAAGAGGAATCCATGAATAAGGTCTAGTGAACTTCCCGGTTCCAAATGGAAAAAGCATCTACTTACTTTTTTAGAATATAAATTAAAGCATTCTCCATGCTCTGTCATTTATAAATTGATAAGAACTATTGATGAGAGCTAGGTAAATTAGTCATCCGTTTGGAGAAGGGGATTGAAAATACACATAGCAAATTGTTTTAGATTATTTTTCCTTATGATCCCAGAAGACGAATGTGAAACCAGTTATATGGAAGCAAACTGAAAATCATATCAAAATGACATGTATTGCGGCCCATTTTCCACAGTTAAGTAGGGTATAAATAGCTGTACCGTTATTCAGAATTTGTATTGCATGCCCTCATAATCTGTGTGGATGAAATTTGGAGACCCAAGCTATAGACTTCTTTAGGGCCAAGCCTGCCAAAATGATGTATGCAGTTTAGAATGTTTTAATTATATGCCTGGGCTTTTCTCCATTTTATTTTACAATTTGTATCATGTTAAATATTTGCCACTATCGGAGGCCACCATCAGTAATACCCACAAACATTTGTAACGGTCAATTTAGTTTCCTTTTGCATCATTCAATTAAGTTGACCTTTCTTTCCTCTGTCATGTCCATGTAGTTGTTCCTGAGGATTGCTAGCATTAGTGGATTATATTAGGCTAACGTTGTGCAATAATTTGGGACATGTAGCCTATTTGAATCATTATGGAACTCAAACCACACCTAGCAGGTTAAACCTGGAGCCTGGCACATGGTTCACGATGACTGAAACGTTGCCATACAGTTCCATGATTAGGGTAGATTTCTAGGACTATTGGTCAACACCTATTGTACACTTTTTTCTACCTTCAAATATTTCATGGATTCAACTTGAATATGACAACCTTCAAGATTAATTAAGCCACTGTATTTTGGATTCATCAATATATATTGTGCAAAAATACTTCAAAAGAAAATGTCATACATTCTTTCCTGTCCCCCAAATTTGCCTAAATAATCTACAAGATCAGAGTAATTTAAAATCTACCAGTTGGTGCTGAAATTGAGACGAGTATGCATATATTTAGATGGCTTTTTTTCATTGATCCCTGTATTCTGAACCAGTTCTCTTTATGTATTTTTGTGAGTCTGTTGATAAAATTCTAATTAAAGATACATCTTATTTAAAGGGATGCCTTAAGATAAATGTACTGAAAACCCAATTGAATTAAAACTCCAGGAGAAAATCTGTTGTCCAGCAAGTGGGAGGGTTTTCAGCAGTTGAATTAAATATATTCAGTGCGTGCAAGGGAACCAGACTTGCCTTACACACCTGCTTAAGGCAAGTCTGAATACCACCTACTGAGAAGGGTGTAGGAAAGGAGTGTGTAGGAAAGGAGTCTATAGGAAAGGAATAAATTGTCTAAGTCTGAATCGGGCCTTAATATGAATGTGCCCACAGAATGGTTTACCTGAGGAACTTGTTGAGGTCCCCGTGCTTCATATACTCAAAAACCATGATGAGGGGGTCGCTCTCCACACACACACCGTAGAACGTGACAATGTGCTGGTGCTGCAGGTTGGTCAGCAACTCGGCCTCCCGGTGGAAGTCCTTCCTTGCATTCTCACTAGCCTCTTTCAGGGTCTGAACACACAAACACACACAGGTTGCTATCCAATTTTTACTCAAAATGTAGTTTGTTAGACACCGAAAACATCATACTTAAACATTTTGCACACTGTGCACAGAGACTACTTACTGGGAATATTCTGCCACAAGATGTTTTTGGCTCAAATCCACCAAGTACAGACATAAGTAACTCTTAAAGTAAAAGTGAGTTATAGGAACTTAACCATAGCCCACAATTGTATCTTGTTGGTAATGACCAAGCAGAGATGTTGTATACTTCTGTATAGTAAGTTCAGTGTTATTTACAGAAGTAGTGTGGTTGGTTTTCGTGTTCTGATCTTTGCATTAGTGATCGTAAATCATGAAATCTGTCATAGCGATTTAAGTGCAGAGGCGAGAGAGAGTGTTTCAGGAAATGTAATAGGAACAGGAGAGAGCTAAGGAAGCCAAAGGATGACCCTCTGTTCTGACCCCCAGCTAGAACGCTGAGATGGCAGAAAAAGAGATTCCTCCACCCCCATCTTCAACCAATTAGATTTCAGGAAACAGAACTCATCAATTTGATCAGAACAGAACTGGAAGTGGATGAGTTTCCTAAAAGCCTCAGAACTAACATGGTACCTTCTTTCTCTTAACAACCCAGACCCACGCCACTATGAGAACATTAAAGTGCTTAGACAAATTCTGAAGTTCATTCACAACTAGAAGATTGACCACTAAACATTGATTTGGCATTGTTACTTTCTCGCGGCTGGGTTGTCCAGAGGAGTAAAAGTGCCGAATTAGCTACAAAGATTTCAGGAAAGTCACTCCTGAATGCGAGTTACCTATGACGCTGTATGACTGCCGGGACGTTGGAGAATTAAATCGCCTGTGTGACTGCTAGCATCCTTGCATGACTGCCAACGCCTTAGCTAATGTCACTACTGTTCCGTATCGTGATCGATGACTCCCTTGTGAGTTTGACCATAAACATGGAAGCTTAGCCTATATGGCTGCATGCTTGTGCATGCCTGTCCAATGTTTGCATGTAAAACCACTACCATTAGTGGATATGACTATGTTAGACCGTAGAAGCGGCAACTCGGAAAGTGCAAAGTCACATCTATCACCTTCAATGGCAGGTTTCTAGTAGATACAGGACATACTGCCCTGCCACTCAAGCCCCACTTCACACTTAGAATGCGGTGGGACACAGGAAGGAAAGACAGGAAGTCATGAGGAGGGGGTTCTCTCCCATGCCATGTTTTTTTAATTAAAACTCTGCTATAAGATCTAATTTCACCACATACTTTGAATGCTGGAATTCTTGATGGAAGCAGGCCATTGGCCGATTTTCCTACAGGAGTATCTAGGGGGTAGGGTTTGGGGGTCCATTTGGAAATTGGCCAAACGATGTAGCCTACAGTGGGTTGTGATAGACTGGAAAGAGCAGCGTTACCTTGACGGCTACCAGGATCTTTTCGAGCTCAGGAGACAGGTTATAGCACTCAGCCAGGAAAACCTTCCCAAACGCCCCCTCTCCCAACTCCCTCTTCAGCACTATGTTGTGTCTCTTGATGTGCTGGACAACTGCAACACAAAGAGAACCTAGTTATTACATATATCAGTGTGACTTCTGAATATGAATGCCGTAATCAGTATATATCTGAGAAGAGATGATGATATATGGTTGGATTAGGGGACTGGGAGCCGTCATTGGTTGTACCGAATGATCTATCTACTATTTTGTTGTCTTGATATTGATCGTGATGAGCTGTATTGTCTGATCACTGTTTTCAAAAGTAAAAGTTGCACAATTAGTTGTGCATTGCGTCTTTTTATTGTGATTATAGTAACATCATGTCAGCTCCGTCTCTCAGCATAATAGCTATCATGTGGGAATCGTCAGAAATAGATGTTTGAACGTCTATTTGAAATTGCGATTTTTGACTGAACAAACGCTGAAATCTGGCTGGTGTTGATACAGTAGCGGGATTCTCCCAGAGCTGCACCCACTTAACTCTCTATAGCACAAGGACAGTGGAGAACACCAAAACATATTCATCAGCAGGTTACCGTCTTCAGAGAGAAACAGGACACAAAACGTCAAGATTTATTTCTGATCTGATTAAGAAATGCATTTGAAGGAAAGCTCACCACTCAGTCTATTGCATTGCAGAGGGCTAGACTTTGAAGCTGTATCGAGCTGCACTAACTTACTGAGAACCATATCCCAATATTAAAGAGATAGGTAGAGAGAGAGCGTAGGCCATTAGGCCAGAATGTACAGACTCAAGACCTGAGCACAGCTTTGTTTGTGTGTGTTCGTGTGTGTGCATGTGCCTGTGTGTGTGCGTGCGTGTGTGCGTGTGTACGGGTGTGCTTGTGTGTGTTAACCTGATGACATCACATCTGTCATAACCACAGCTCAGGGAATTATGTAAGTACCCACAATTCCCTAAACATCTACCCAAAAAAGCCACAACTCACTACCACTGCTTACTAACTCTCTTCTTTATACACACATATTAAAATCTATCATATAGCTCTGTTACTCAAACACGTTCTACTCACAACGCAACTATTTCCATCATTACAGTCATTACAACCATACAACTCAACCATTCCTGCCAATTCATGTACAGTAAATGTACATTTCCACAACCAAACGCCACACATTTACTACACGTATCATTCTCAGTAAGTTCAAATCAAACTTTATTTGTCACGTGCCGAATACAACAAGTGTAGACCTTACGGTGAAATGCTTACTTACAAGCCCTTAACCAACAGTGCAGTTCAAGAAGAGTTAAGAAAATATTTACCAAAAGTGAATACATGTCAAGAAGAGACAAAACCACACCCCTTCCCCTGTCTATCATTCTCCTTAGAGTTTTTGCTAATTAGTTGTGGCTTTTCCAAAGCCTCACTTCGGGACGGTGGTGTAGGGGTTGGCTTTAGACTTTAGTCACTGTTTTCTGATGTCATTGGTGAATGGGAGACATACCACAGGAGAAGAGTAAACAACTTGATGAAAATACATTTGTAAATCACAATTTCCAGTACAATGCTAATAAGCCTTCTAAACCCAGAGACCAGGATGGAGATTAAAATGAATTAAATAAATGTTTTCCTCAGAGGTCTACACACAATACCCCATTATGACAAATTGGAAACAGGTTTTTAGAAATGTTTGCAAATGTATAAAAATAAATAAAAAATGAAAATACCTTATCAACATAAGTATTCAGACCCTTTGCTATGAGCCACGAAATTAAGCTCAGGTGCATCCTGTTTCCATTGATCATCCTTGAGGTGTTTCTACAACTTAATTGGAGTCCACCTGTGGTGAATTCAATTGATTGGACATGATTTGGAAAGGCACACAACTGTCTATACAAGGTCCCACAGTTGACAGTGCATGTCACAGCAAAAACCAAGCCATGAGGTCGAAGGAATTGTCCGTAGAGCTCCGAGACAGGATTGTGTCGAGGCACAGATCTGGGGATGGGTAGCAAAACATTTTTTCAGCATTGAAGGTCCCCAAGAACACAGTGGCCTCCACCATTCTTAATTGGAAGAGGTTTGGAACCACCAAAACTCTTCCCAGTTTGGCTGCCCGGCCAAACTGAGAAATCGGGGGAGAAGGGCCTTGGTCAGGGAGGTGACCAAGAACCCAAAGGTAACTCTGACAGAGCTCTATAGTTCATCTGTGAAGATGGGAGAACCTTCCAGAAGGACAACCATCTCTGCAGCACTCCACCAATCAGGTCTTTATGGTAGAGTGGCCAGACGGAAGCCACTCCTCAGTAAAAGGCACATGACAGCCCGCTTGGAGGACTCTCAGACCATAAGAAACAAGATTCTCTGGTCTGATGAAACCATGATCGAACTCTTTGGCCTGAATGCCAAGCGTCACATCTGGAGGAAACCTGGCACCATCCCTACGGTGAAGCTCGGTTGTGGCAGCATCATGCTGTGGGGATGTTTTTCAGTGGCAGGGACTGCGAGACTAATCAGGATCGAGGGAAAGATGAACGGTGCAAAGTACAAAGAGATCCTTGATGAAAACCTGCTCCATTGAGCTCAGGACCTGACTGGGGTGAAAGTTCACCTTCCGACTTGACAATGACTCTAAGCACACAGCCAAGACAACACAGGAGTGGCTTTGGGACAAGTCTCTGAATGTTCTTGAGTGGACCAGCCAGAGACTGGACTAGAACCCGATCGAACACCTCTGGAGAGACCTGGAAATAGCTGTGCAGCAACGCTCCCCATCCAACCTGACAGAGCTTGAGAGGATCTGCAGAGAAGAATGGGAGGAACTCCCCAAATACAGGTGTGCCAAGCTTGTAGCGTCATACCTAAGAAGACTCGAGGCTGTAATCGCTGCCAAAGGTGCTTCAAGAAAGTACTGAGTAAAGGGTCTAAAACCCTATTTTTGCTTTGCCATTATGGGGTATTGTGTGTAGATTGATGAGGGGGGAAAAACTATTTAATCAATTTTAGAATAAGGCTGTAACAAAATGTGGAAAAAGTCAAGGGGTCTGAATACTTTCCGAATGCTGTGTGTGTGTGTGTGTGTGTGTGTGTGTGTGTGCGTGCATCTCTTGTTCTTAATGAGTTTTGTCCACTCTGATGGAGTGCACAAATTAATGGAGGCTATTGATCTGTTTCTAAGATATTAGAGTCACACCCACTCTCCTGACATAATACCTTACCTACATCGTTTCTCTCTTTTTCATCAAACTGAATACGACATTTACACACACAGACACACCACAGACACACACACAGCTGTACAGTAGTGACTGACATTTTATGTTTTTCTGAGGCTCATAAATCTCTTTTGGGGATTTGCTGAGGACACAAGTCAGACCACAGCTCTCTCAGCATTGGCCCAGACAGGTAAAGACAGTGGAGACACACACTGTGTATAACACAGACCTACACAGAGACACAGTCCTATTGTAGATGCCTCCGTACATCATCTGCTCAGGAACTTGTGTCCTCTTTAAGAAGCATGACCTCTAATTTGATGGATTAGATAGATCCAACTACACAGCTAACAAGTGTGATTGACACACACACACACACGGAACGCTGCCTGTCCCACTCAACACATTTTATCAGCAGCTCCAGTGCCATTTCCATAGCAGCGGAGAGAGTGTTGCTAAGGCAACCCACACATACGTACATTCTGGTGTGGGTTCTTAGATGGCGTCTATGTGTCGGTGCAACAGATTCATGGTGACGTCAGCACTCAGATCCTTTGAGATCTCCTAGTCTGCAGGCTATTCTTATTTGCTACAGTCTAGTAGGCTATATCTTGTTTCCCATTAAAAGGAACTGGTGTTAATGAAAGCCATTTGTATGTGTGTCTTGTGAGTGTATACACGCGTGTGTGTGTAAGCCATGGTCCTGTTGTACTCACAGGTGTCTGATTTGAGCATGCTGTTGCTGCGGAAGTACTGAGGGTTCTCGATAACGGGGATCTTGGTCATGCCGATGATGACTGCGTCTAGGCCCATCTCAGAGGAGGACGGAGTGTTACTGCCATTGGACACGTGGTGGAGAGGAGAAGCCGAGTCGTCATCATTACTGATCACCGATGACGCACCTGAGAGAGAGGAGAGAGCGAGAGGAGAGACAGAGGAGAGAGAGGAGAGTGGAATTAAAAGGAAGAGGAAGAGAGAAAAAAATAAATGAGAACAGAAGAGATGAGAACGGAATAGAAGAGAAGAGATGAGAACGGAAGAGAAGAGATGAGAAGGGGAGAAGAGATGAGAACAGAACAGAAGAGAAGAGAAAAGATGAGAACAGAAGAGAAGAGATGAGAACAGTAGAGATGAGATGAGAACAGAAGAGGAGAGATGAGAACAGAAGAGGAGAGATGAGAACAGAAGAGGAGAGATGAGAACAGAATAGATGAGATGAGAATAGAAGAGGAGAGATGAGAACAGAAGAGAAGGGGAAAAGAGATAAGAATCGAAGAGAATGGGAGAAGAGATGAGAAAAGAATGGGATAAGAGATGAGAACAGAAGAGAAATGGGAAAGAGATGAGAACAGAAGAGAAGAGATGAGAAGAGAAAAGATGAGAGGAGATGAGCAGAAGTGGTGTTTGAGGAAAATTAAAGTGGAAGAATGAAATTTTAAAAAATGGAAGAGGAGGCATGTTTTTGTTTTTACAAAAAGTATGAGGCTCAATTCCATACCAATCACCACATCCTTCCTTGTTCATGAGTTTCTGAGATATGAGGTATCACTGATCACATTATCATCATGATATTATTAACCTCCCTAACCTAAGACACTATATCCGTCCGTAGATGTGCATGTCAAAACCCATATCCAATGTACGTAATATGGGTATAACTGCATTTTATATGCAATGTTACCACAAGTAATACTCAAATATTGTTAAATACAGTATGTTTGAGTACATTTTTGTTAATGTCAAGGATTGCCTCTTTCTCATCTGTCCCACGAACAGAAATGTGGCCTTTAAACTGGTGGAAGATAGGAAACAAACTCTCCAAAATGCCATTCAATTGTCTCCCCTCAGGGCTAATGAATGTACAATAGTAGTTTAGGTCATGATGAGAAAGAATGTGTTGATACAGTACTTTGTGAATACGGAGAGAATGACGTATCATTTATCTGTGGACCAAATTTGGTTTCTTCTCTGGTTTACAGTTCTATCCCAAAATAAACAATTCATATTTTATTCTCATACACACAGTCTCAATATCTAAACACACACACCACAGTGTTGTTTTGGAGCAGTAGAGGACTAGCAGTGGTGCATTCCTAAGCAGGAGGAGGCAACAGAACAGGACAGAGAAACAAAGAGGGATTGTCTCTCAGTAGGCTTATAAGATTGTGTGTGTGCGAGCGTATGTGACAGTGTGGGTGGATGCTGCCATTTATGCACACTGATCACCAGATTGTGGTGAAACATGAATAATGGGGTCAAAGCACATCTGTCCAAACTAGCTCCCATGACCTCTACTCTCTGTGACCTCCAGCATTGTGTTGAAAGGAAGCAACACAATCCCTGACAAATGACTGCAAGACTCATGAAAAGTATTGTTGTGACCCTTACCAAGATAGGCTAGTTAAAATCTCCCCCAAGAGGGTTAACCCTAGTGGAGCAATGGTTGGCAGGTTAACGATTGGAATAATTACCTAGTGGTATGATTGACCTTATTTCTTGTTGTCTAGGGCCTGGAGTGTTTTCCTCACCAGGAAAACCTCTATGGGGGTCCTAGTTCATGACAAACGGTGAGGCTTGCCTCCTGGCGGTTTGATAATCCATCTAAAGTTTACAATTTCAAAACATCGGACCTCTTTTCGTCCAGTCCTGCTCTGCTTTCCTCTGTGGTGGCTACCGTCCGTGGAGTTTCAAGCGGTGCACTGACGGTAGAGCTTTACAGGGGAGCTCTTTGATTCTCCACCGATAATGTGTTGAGTGGTTTCACCACAAACAGGCTTCTCTCTCCCCCGTGGGTGCTCAAATTATGTGCCACCATTACGCCTCCTCCACCTCCTCTGGAAGAACCATTACGCAGCCGCATTGTGCAGTACTGGCGTCACTGCAATGCATTGTGGATACCAGAGAGGCATCCATCTTGGATCTGACTGGAGACATATGTATGGATTTTCTCTAACTGAGAGCAGTGATCCTGCAAGAATGGCTGGTGTAATCAGGTTGACCCGCAGTGTAGACAGCCTGGTAGACAACAGACAGTTAGGTGATGTACTGTATATGACTTGTATATGATTTATTTCACACACACCACATCCTAAGCAGGTTATTGCTGTAAGCGTGTGTGTCGGGGGGACTCATCATTAGTGGTGAGGTCTAGGGCCAGATCGTTATAAACCCTATTTAGCCTGTAGGAGGGAAGGGGAGGGGTGGGGGGCACAGAACAGGTCGGTGGGCCACGGGGGTCATAAGTGGGGTCAGGTCCTGACCTAACACACTTTAACAGACATAGCTGCTCTAATGCAGGGGTGGGCTGGGGGGCGGAGACTCTGTTACTATATTGATCTCCTCTGGCTCGCTAAGCGCTCCTTAAGACAGACTGACTGACGGACGGACGGACGGATGGACGGACATTTATTAGATATGGAATTAGAGGGCTGCTGGGGTTATGGACATATGGAGTGTATTAAACGGCTTAAAAGGACATCGTGCCTGTCAGTGTCATTAAAACGAGGTGATGATCTCTTAAAACACAGTGAGGAAATCAAATAACATTTTATTTGCCACATGTGTCAAATACAAGGGGTGTAGACTTGACCGTGAAACGCTTGCTTACGAGCCCTTCCCAACGAAAAACGATTTACACAATAGAGGAATAAAATGCAAGAATGGAGCTATATACAGGGAGTAGCAGTACCAGATCACTGTGCAGGGAGCTATATACAAGGAGTAGCACTACCAGATCACTGTGCAGGGAGCTATATACAGGGAGTAGCAGTACCAGATCACTGTGCAGGGAGCTATATACAGGGAGTAGCAGTACCAGATCACTGTGCAGGGAGCTATATACAGGGAGTAGCAGTACCAGATCACTGTGCAGGGAGCTATATACAGGGAGTAGCAGTACCAGATCACTGTGCAGGGAGCTATATACAGGGAGTAGCAGTACCAGATCACTGTGCAGGGAGCTATATACAGGGAGTAGCACTACCAGATCACTGTGCAGGGAGCTATATACAGGGAGTAGCAGTACCAGATCACTGTGCAGGGAGCTATATACAGGGAGTAGCAGTACCAGATCACTGTGCAGGGAGCTATATACAGGGAGTAGCAGTACCAGATCACTGTGCAGGGAGCTATATACAGGGAGTAGCAGTACCAGATCACTGTGCAGGGAGCTATATACAGGGAATAGCACTACCAGACCACTGTGCAGGGAGCTACAGTGGGGAGAACAAGTATTTGATACACTGCAGGTTTGCCTACTTACAAAGCATGTAGAGGTCTGTACTTTTTATCATAGGTACACTTCAACTGTGAGAGATGGAATCTAAAACAAAAATCCAGAAAATCACATTGTATAATTTTTAAGTAATTAATTAGCATTTTATTGCATGACATAAGTATTTGATCACCTACCAACCAGTAAGAATTCCGGCACTCACAGACCTGTTAGTTTTTCTTTAAGAAGCCCTCCTGTTCTCCACTCATTACCTGTATTAACTGCACCTGTTTGAACTCATTACCTGTATAAAAGACACCTGTCCACACACTCAATCAAACAGACTCCAACCTCTCCACAATGGCCAAGACCAGAGAGCTGTGTAAGGACATCAGGGATAAAATTGTAGACCTGTACAAGGCTGGGATGGGCTACAGGACAATAGGCAAGCAGCTTGGTGAGAAGGCAACATCTGTTGGCGCAATTATTAGAAAATGGAAGACGTTCAAGATGACGGTCAATCTCCTTCGGTCTGGGACTCCATGCAAGATCTCACCTCGTGGGGCATCAATGATCATGAGGAAGGTGAGGGATCAGCCCAGAACTACATGGCAGGACCTGGTCAATGACCTGAAGAGAGCTGGGACCACAGTCTCAAAGATGGATTAAAATCCTGCAGCACACGCAAGGTCCCCCTGCTCAAGCCAGCGCATGTCCAGGCCCGTCTGAAGTTTGCCAATGACCATCTGGATGATCCAGAGGAGGAATGGGAGGACGTCATGTGGTCTGATGAGACACAAATATAGCTTTTTGGTCTGAACTCCACTCGCCGTGTTTGGAGGAAGAAGAAGGATGAGTACAACCCCAAGAACACCATCCCAACTGTGAAGTATGAAGGTGGAAACATCATTTTTTGGGGATGCTTTTCTGCAAAGGGGACAGGATGACTGCACCGTATTGAAGGGAGGATGGATGGGGCCATGTATCGCGAGATCTTGGCCAACAACCTCCTTCCCTCAGTAAGAGCATTGAAGATGGGTCGTGGCTGGGTCTTCCAGCATGACAACAACCCGAAACACACAGCCAGGGCAACTAAGGAGTGGCTCCGTAAGAAGCATCTCAAGGTCCTGGAGTGGCCTAGCCAGTCTCCAGACCTGAACCCAATAGAAAATCTTTGGAGGGAGCTGAAAGTCCGTATTGCCCAGCTACAGTCCCGAAACCTGAAGGATCTGGAGAAGGTCTGTATGGAGGAGTGGGCCAAAATCCCTGCAACAGTGTGTGCAAACCTGGTCAAGAACTACAAGAAACATATGATCTCTGTAATTGCAAACAAAGGTTTCTGTACCAAATATTAAGTTCTGCTTTTCTGATGTATCAAATACTTATGTCATGCAATAAAATGCAAATGAATTACTTAAAAATCATACAATGTGATTTTCTGGATTTTTGTTTGAGATTCCGTCTCTCACAGTGGAAGTGTACCTATGATAAAAAATTACAGACCTCTACATGCTTTGTAAGTAGGAAAACCTGCAAAATCAGCAGTGTATCAAATAGTTGTTCTCCCCACTGTATATACAGGTAGTAGCACTACCAGATCACTGTGCAGGGAGCTAGGGTGTACCAGTACCAGATCACTGTGCAGGGGTATGAGGTATTTGAGATATGTTCACGAAGGCAGGAGGAACAATGTGTTTCTCGTCCACTTATTACACTCTCAGTGCTAACCGGCAGTGATGACCGGTAAAGTGTCCTGTCATCCCTCTGGCCCTAAGAGCCTCCCCTACCCCCACGCCTGCCCCCTTGCCCTCCAGCAGGGTAACCGGAGCATATTGCTCTCTAAACGCACCTCTAACCTCGCTGAAAACATGAAGTGATCTATTGATCTCACAGACACAGAGAAAAGGAGGGATGGCGGCA